>NC_057355.1:79110000-79340000 GCF_016509475.1 Prionailurus bengalensis
CCAGCATAGTCATAAAAACATAAATGTACACAGTCTATTAATGCAGAAAAAGTGAAAAACTTGTTTGCTGTTTCCTATCAAGTCACAATGATAACAATCTCAACAAAATAAAAATAATAGGGTAGCTGCTAAGTGGTGGAGAATGACAAAGGTAAAAAGATGGAGGAAACAGCAGAAGTGATAATATCATCTCTTAACAATGTGTTGGGTCATTATTTATGAACACAAAAGTAACCTGTAGAAGTAATAAAATGATAAGTAACTCTAAAAGACACCAAGGAGGTCTAATCATATAATTTAGTGATATGGAGAAATCACCAAAAGAAATGCAAGCAAAAATATTTAAAAGAGCTTACCCCTAGGAAATCAATTAGCCACTGAATAGAAATGGTTCTGTTTCTTTGATTACAAGATCTTCTAAATCATTTTATTATTGTTACATGTTCTTATGTTCCATTTATAATTTTTTTCTAAATGTTTTGAAGAGAGAGCTTAGGTGGCATTAGGCTTTCCAGAAAGCCTTCCCTCAATCTGAAGATCCAAGTGGCTTTCCTGTGTGTTTCCATAGTACCCAACACATACCTCCAATGTGGCACTAATTTTAATATACACCTATGACTATGTGCTCATCTCTTCCACTAGAATCTGAGTTCTTTTGGAGGAGGAATTAAATTTTATTCATCACTCTACCCTCATCACCTCATACATTATCTGGTACAGGGTAAGTCATAACTACATGTTCACTTAGTGAATAAACTATCAACTGTGATGGGTAATCAATTTTTTTAAGGAGGCTCTATACCCAACATGGGACTTGAACACACAAACCCAAGTTCAAGACTCCCATGCTCTACTGACTGAGCCAGCTAGGTGCCCCATATTGGGTAATCTATATTAAAGTCAATATTTCAATTCATTTATGGGAATTAATATAGACACTCATGAGATATTTAATCCTTTCCTTACCTCACTGCATATTTTAACTTTGTAATGACAATGAATGTAATAGAGATGTAAAGCCACATGTTTCCAAACCATCAGTATTTATCAGACACTGCAAGAAAACTTTAATCACAATATAATATTCAAAATTATCACACCTACAATTTAAAATAAATCAAAAGTTGATTCTAAGTCTAACTGGTTTTAAATCAACTTACCAAGTTCAAAAATGTTAATATCTCTCACTAACTCACAGCATGCTACTATCAGCCTTAATTTTGTATTATTTCATAGAAATGTTGCAATTACAATTTAGTCCACATTGATCAGCAAAAGTTAAAGGGCAAAATTAATTAACGGAAATAGTAAAGGGCAAAAGATTAATATGATGACACATCTAAAATGCTTACAGTAAGAGAGGCACTGTTATTTTGAGATGATCCACATTGATCTGCAAAAGAACAGAAGGAGAAATCTGTGAATAAAGCTGAATTTCAACAAACTAAATTGTATGTTAGCATTTTAAAAATAATTACTAAAAATGACAACCACATTATAGATTTGAAACTTCTGACTAATAGACCCAACAATGACTAATGTATTACAAATAAGCTATGAAGAAAACTCCAAGTTGATGTGTGGATTTATATCAGAACTTCATATAAAACATATGACTAATTTTTTACTACAATGCATGAAAAGTTTTAGACACCATATAAAGCATGTAATCTATTTTAAGTTGTCAGGATTTTCCGGTGATAGTTATTTTGAAAACTTAAGGAACAGTATAATATCCAAACAATTAATTCAGCAAAATTGTAGAATATATGAGGACTTTAGATCAATCAGAAGTAAGTAGTTGATAACAATGAATATTCTTATCTTTTGGGGGGTTTGTGTGACTTAACATAAATCAAATCCAGAAATAAAATCAGAGCACTGCCTTTGCTATTCATATACTTCCATCACTTACATCTCCCTTGCTCTGGGGAATAAATTTCTGAGTTCGACCCAGCAGGTGTTTTGAACTCCATTTCAGATAAAAGGAACATGAAAGAGATTAGAATGAGAAGCCCTACCTCACACAATTATTAAGTAACAGAATGGATGCTAGGATTTGAATCTTCTGGTATTCAATGGTCTTTCCACTAAATGCTGGTTTCCAGTCCTTGTTCGCTACTAAAACATACGTATCCTATCAGGACTCAATTAAGAGCCATTTTGGAAAATACTGAAACCTGTGATGAGCCATTTTCAACCTAAGTAATTTTTTTATTTATTTGTGTGTGTGTGTGTGTGTGTGTGTGTGTGTGTGTGTGTGTGTGTGCAAAAACATGATTTTATTAAAGCACAGGGATAGGACCAGTGGGCAGAAAGAGCTGCCCTAAGTGATTTTTAAAGCCTCTCCCACTCCCCTATCCCAAGAAATGGCTATGAGTAAATGGGAGAAATGATAGAAGCCTCATATAACACCTACGGCAATAATCTACACCTGCCCAGTAAAGCAGTTAGGAGGGATGGTGAGTTCTAACAGGTTATGAAAGGAGTTTAAGAAACACATTTTTATAAGCTTTATTTAGAAGGCTACCTACAATATCTTTATGTTTAAAATGATCTTTTTGACCAATTTGAAGAAGCACAAATGAAACTCTGTGTGTTATTTTAAAATTTAGCAAGTGTGTGTATGTGCGTGTATCTTTTGTTTGTATTTACTTGACTTGACTTGGTTACAGTTATATCTCCTTGAAATAATATATTTTACTTTTACCTAGAATGTTTTTTCTAACTACATTCTAGGAATATTAGAAAACAAAATTATTATTTTGAACAAACTGAAGCTATCTAGCGTCTTTGATTCAAGCCATTTAGGTACCTTAAGATCCACATAACCCATGCCATCAAGCAGGCAAACATCTACACTATGTTTTCTCACCACTGTGGACTTTAATATTAATACCTCAGATCCATCAAGGCATTCCAAAATCATAAACACGTAACCCTCATATGGTGAACAGTAAAACCAGACTCTTCTGTATTCGGAGAATGGTTGATAATAGAAAAACAGGAACCAGTACAGGGAAAGAGTGTTCTTGTTTCCCAGAGTAAAGGTAGCAATTTGATTAAAAAAAAAAAAAAGACTTCTGACCCCAAACAATGAAATTTCCTATTGGAAATAAATAGCCCCTTCATTCATGTCAGAAGACAGTTTCAAAAGAACAAGCTATGTAATAATTAAAAAGCAGACAACATGACTCCCTCAGTAGTCAGTACAGACACTACAGTGTCAGTGACAGCGTGAGTTCCACGGTGGAAGAGAAGCAACTATGGAAAGTCAGTGGTTGCTCAAGGTTTAGAGGAGGAAGCAGAGCAGGAGAGCAAATGTGATAGAAAAGCAGCCGGCACACAAAGAAAATCAACACAAAGAAAATCAAAAAACTACATTGTAAATATGGAGTTCACAGAGAAGTGGGGGGAATAGAGTGAGCATCAAGATTTAATAGTAATCAAATCTTATCCCAGTCCTACAGTGAAGAGACCTGGATTTAACACCTATCTCCACCACCCATGCATGCTCTCAAATTAGTTACACAGCCTCAGTTTTCTCACCTGTAGTCTAAGGTGAAAAATAATCAAAGAAATAATAAAAACATTTACTTTATGGGTGCCATAAGTTTAAAAAGAGATAACAGCACAAAGGCATCTATTAGCATTATTAATATAGCCAGAAATCATTGAGTCCCTTGTAGCATAATGAGAAATATGATACAAGAAACCCAAAGCGGACAAAACATTGACTTAGCCACCCCTAAGTAGTGGTCGTAGCCCTATGGTAGTGGTTGAGAGCATGGACTTAGGAACCAAACTGCCTGACGCTCTTACTTACCAAGGAACCTATGGCAAATTCCTTAATCTCTGTGCCCGTTTCCTCATCTGTAGACTAAGAACTATAAAACAACAACAACAACAACAACAACAACAAAACGGAATTATCATGGGGGTAGAGTAAATCGGTCTTTTAGAATAGTGACTGGCATTTATTGTCTTGAACAAATAAGTAAAGCATATCAATGCCTTCAAGAAGAGAAATTGGTGATCAAAATTAATGAATGTGTTCTTAGTTGTTATCCTTATTTAGCATACTCCATGAATTTATTTTTAAAGATTCGACACAGTGTGATTTATTTATTTTTAGTATATTTGCCAATATTTTTGGTAGAACTAAGACCATAATCTATTTCTCCTAAGTATACCAGTATATTCACTAGCATATAACATAAAATCTTTTTTTTAATTAAATAAATAAGTAATTTAAACAATCTCTACACTCAGCATGGGACCTGAACTCACAACCCTGAGATCAAGAATTGCATGTTCTTCCAGTGGACCCAGCCAGACACCCCGACCTCTTTTTTATTTTTTATTTTTTGAATTACTACAAATAATTTAAGACAAACCAATAGGTCTTTCATTTTCAAACTGTGCTCTGCTGGAACCTGCCTTAAATCTCCTCCATGATTATAACTGGCCTGCATTATAAGTATCAAAATTCCTCTTACTGTCAAACTGCAGTCTGTCAACCCATTGGTGGTTGGTACATCACTTAGAGGGTCCCAACCAGTAAGTTTTTAAATTGAATACAATAACAGAAAGCATCAGAGCGCATCACAAGTAGTAGGGGCATGAGTTCATAAATCTTTTCAGCTGCATAGGGGTGTTTATGTAGATACATGTATTTGTGATCTGGTTCATGATGTAAACTGTGTTTTTTACTACACTGGCCTCATAAAATGAATTTGGAAGTTTTCCTTCCTCTTCTATTTTTTTTTGAAAAAGTTTGAGAATAGGAATTAATCTTTCTTTAAGTATTTGGTATAATTCATCTGTGAAGCCATCTAGTCCTGGACTTTTCTTTATTGGGGAGTTTTTTGATCACTGATTCTATTTCATTGCTGGTAATCAGTCCATTTAAATCTTCTATTTCTTCCAAAACTTATAAGTTATATGTTTCCAGGCATTTATACATTTTTTCCAGGTTGTAGTATATATGTGGTTCTTACTATGGGAATAGCATTCTTTCTAAGAGAGAGAATAATATTGAAAACTTAACCAAACTGGAATTAGTTAACCAAAGTGGTTAATGTATGACTCAGTAGGAATGAACCCTTCACGTGCAGTTTTTAACAAAGGAAACCTAAGAGGAAATTATGAAGCATGGGTGTTCCCTGTGAAATTGGGAGGGAGACTAATTGGGCAACATGGAACAACCATATGGCAGCACGGGGTGCTGAGCTGAATTGAGGAAGCCAATGGTCCCAAAGAGAAATACTGACTGGAGTGAATAATAAATTTCAACTTTGTTTTACAACTTTGTCCAGGGATCCTTTCTCCATGCCTACCTGTATACATCTAGATATAAAGCAAAGATATTAATTCTTGCCCTTTCCTCCCTCATTCGTGTGCCAGTAGATACAGCAACTACGGATATACTCTGAAATCAAAATAAATCACTGTGATGAGTTACCTTCGGCCCACCAGGAGCCAGAGATTATGACCACTTGACCTCCCCCTAACACTTTATATGATACAACATTGAGATCATTGCCAAGCCGGTTTTAAAGAAAGACTAGTAATCTACTAATCTATTCTAAGAATTTACCACAGTACATAGCAGGTCAGCAATGTGTGCTTTTCACTTTTCTCTCCTCCATCATATACTCCTTTCCCTTCTTACCAGCTTAAATTCCATGACCCATCATTACAATCACTTCTTCTTTATTCTATATACACTTTTCTGGAACCTCTGCAACTAACATGACTGGAAAAAAGCACACAGAATATAAACTAGTCTTATTATATTAAGTCATGAACATGAATCTCAAGTAGGTTCATAGTGCTGCCTAACAATCACGTTACATGTGCCTAGTCAGTTTGCTCTCCGGCTCACCTGCAGAAGGATTTCATACCTTATCCTTCCTCCTCACACTTCATGCACTTCCGTTATCGTCCTCAGTCTTAGCTGACCTTGCTTCTTAGTTCATTGAGAGAACTGAAGCAATCAAAGGAGAATATCCACAACTTTCTGTACCCATGCGACCCCTCCCATCTTGGGCTCTTGGTCCCATCTCATTTCCCCATTCAAAACCATGCCTTGAGCAAAGCCTTTCCTTTTTCTCCTGTATCATCAAATTCTCTCTCTCTACTGGACCACTTCTATAAACAATTAAACATATTTTGTCTCCCTTTAGAAAAACAAACAAACCAAAAACTCTCTCTTGGATTCATGTTCTCCTAACTAATGCCTCTTCTGTTTCTCTTTTAGCAAAACTGCTCAATAAATTGTCTACAGTCTCTCGAATTCTTCTCTATCCATTCATATTTTTAATGTTTATTTATTTATTTTTGAGAGAGAGAGAGCAAGAAGGGGAATGACAGAGAGAGAGAGAGAGAGAGAGAAGACAGAAAATCCCAAGCAGGCCCCACAATGTCAGTGCAGAGCCCGATGCAGGTCTCGAAGTCATGAACCACAAGATCATGATGACCTGAGCCAAAATCAAGAGTCAGAGGTTTAACCAACTGAAATACCCAGGCATCCCTTCATTCATTTTTAATCATCACTCAAGAGACTTTCATCTCTACCATTGTAATGAATCTGTTCCCCTCATGGCCACCATTGACCCCCATTTTGCTAAGTCAAACTAATTTTCTGTCTTTATCTTACTGGGCCCACCAGCAGTGTTAATACAGTTGACCACACACACTCCTTTCCTTGGCTTTCAAGTCACTATGTACTCTTGATTTTTGTCTAACCTCAGCTACTGCTTTTTCTCACTCTCTTGTTCATTCCTTTTCTTCTTCCCAACCTCTTAATATTAGAGTCTGCTGAACTCAGTCCTTGGTCTTCTCTATATACTACTTTTTTATATTAAATATAATTTATTGTCGAATTGGTTTCCATAAAACACCCAGTGCTCATCCCAACAGGTGCCCTCCTCAATGCCCATCACCCACTTTCCCCTCTCCCACACCCCCCATCAACCCTCAGCTTGTTCTCAGTATTTAAGAGTCTCTTATGGTTTGCTTCCCTCCCTTTCTGTAACTTTATTTCCCCCTTCCCCTAACCCATGGTCTTCTGTTAAGTTTCTCAGGATCCACATAAGAGTGAAAACATATGGTATCTGTCTTTCTCTGTATGACCTCTTTCACTTAGCATAATACCCTCCAGTTCCATCCATGTTGCTACAAATGGCCAGATTTCATTCTTTCTCATTGCCAAGTAATATTCCATTGTATATATAAACCACATCTTCTTTATCCATTTGTCAGTTGATGGACATTTAGGCTCTTTCCATAATTTGGCTATTGTTGAAAGTGCTGCTATAAACACTGGGGTACAGGTTCCCCTATGCATCAGCACTCCTGCAACCTTTGGGTAAATTCATAGCAGTGCTATTGCTGGGTCATAGGGTAGATCTATTTTTAATTTTTTGAGGAGCCTCCATACTGTTTTCCAGAGTGGCTGCACCAGTTTGCATTCCCACCAACAGTGCAAGAGGGTTCCCGTTTCTGCACATCCTTTCCAGCATCTAGTCTCCTGATTTGTTCATTTTAGCCAATATGACCGGCATGAGGTGGTTTTGATTTGTATTTCCCTGATGAGGAGTGACATTAAGCATCTTTTCATGTGTCTGTTGGCCATCTGAATGTCTTCTTTAGAAAAGTGTCTCTCATCCAGCCTTACTGGCTTTAAATATCTCCTATTCATGCTAAAAACTCACAATTTGTATTTCCATTCGAGACCTGATTCTGAACCTAATTCTGAAGACTCACATATTCAACCTTCATTTGACATTTCCATTTGGGTGTCAACTACACATCTTAAACTTAACATAACCAAAAGCAATAATCTGATGTCATGTCCAAACCTGACGTCCCCAAAGCTTCCCCATTCTCAGTAAACAGAAACTCTAGCTTTCCCATTGTTCAAGCCAAAAGTTTTCTAATCAATGTTGGTGCCTATCTTTCTTTCACATCTCACGTTTATCCCATCAGGCAAATCTATAGGCTCTACCTGCAAAATATCTACAAAATTCAATCTTTTTTTTTATCACCTTCACTGCTACTGACTTAGTCCAAGAACCCCATGACTCTCACCTGAATTTTTTAAATATCTTCTAACTTGTCCACTGTTTCCCACACTGACCCTCCATAGTTTATTCTCAGTAGGGTAGCAGGAGGAATTATTTTAAAGTGTTAGACTATATTATTCATCTGCTGAAAACCCTCCACCATGGTCTATCCATGCATCAATTTTATTCATATTAAAGTTGAAGTCCTTACAATAACCTACAACAGTCTACATAATACCATGACTTCCGTTGTCTCCCATCCATTCAGTGTTTCTTTTTAGCTACACAGACCCTCCCTCCAATCTTGCTGTTATTTAAACATACCACATGCTCTAATTTCATGGTCTTGCAAGGGGTATTCTTTCTGCCTAGAATATACTTTTCCCAGTTACCCACATGGCTCACTCTCTAAATCCCTTGATGTTTGTCCAAACATCACTTTTTATATGATAGGCAAGATTCTAAGAAGTCCCCAAGACTTCTGCCCCCTGGAATATACACACTATATAACTCACTTCCTTTGAGTGTGGGTGGATTTGTGAATATAAAGGAATATCACTCATGATTAAGTTTTTAAGCAGTTGACTGTCAGTTAATCAAGAGTTGTTATTCAGATTATGATATGTGGGCCTGTCCTAACAAGCCTTTTAAAGAAATTGAAGTGTCAAATAGACACTCTAGCTGGCCTCAAGGAAGATACAAACCACTGTGTTGTGAATAACTGCCCATCAGGGTCACATGCCTATAAAATGCAGGTGGCTTCAAGGAGTTGAGAGTGAATTCAGTCACAAGCTAGCAAGAAAACAGGAACTTCAGTCCTACAACCACCAGGAACTGAATTCTCCCAACAACCTGAATAACTTCAGAAGACCCTGAGTTGTAGATGAGGACCATGAGAATGAGAACACAGTCAAAACATTGATTTCAACCTTGTGAGGCTATGAGCCAAGGACCCAGGTATCTTGTGCCTGAATTCGTGACCTGACCCACAGAAAATACAAAGTAATAAACTTGTGAAGTTTTAAGCCACTAAGTTTGTAGTAATTTTTGACAGCAATAGAAACCTAATACAGTCAGTGGTTTCTCCTGGCTAATCTACTGAAAATTCTAACCACTCTCTTTTACATTCCTTATGCCCTCTATTCTCCATTACATTTTTCATGACACCAATTTATTTTGTTTATTGCCTCTCCAAATGGAATGTAAGCTCCACAAAAGCAAAGTTGTTTAACTGTCTTATTTACCATTTGTTCAACTACAGTTCCTGGCACATAGTAGAAGATATGTGTTGAAAGAATGAATAAAATTGTTAGATACATGAACAAAAAGACATAATAGTATTTCCCCCAGAATAATCAAATTAATCATTCATTTAATTTATGAGACTATGTATCCCAAACTTTAGCTAAATTTGAAGTTTAGTTAATACAACATGTTAGTATTCAACTTACCTCTGGATGTATATGTTATTTTTTATTATTAAGAACAATGAAAAAATCCTTAAATTCATAAAGTCAACTACTAAAAGCAATAATGCAAATGGCAAATGTTTATTTTGGGCTTACTATTTCCCTATTACTTGTATAAGTATCTTCTCTATGAATTTAAAATATTTTATCCTCATAAAAACATCATGAGATAGTTACCATTATTATTCTCATTTTACACTTAGTGAAACTAAAGCACGGAAAGGTTTAATCATTCATTCAAGGTCACATACCTAGAAAGTGATGGAATCAGACTCAAAGTATGGCAGTGTAACTTTAGAGCTTGAGTTTTTCAGCCACCATGCATTTAAACTTTGAGGTTTAAACTTCATTACGTTTTGAGCATCTGAATATACATAACATTTATATTTTTCTGTGGCCAAAAGCATAAATAAGTTGAAAAGACCAATTAAAAATTGCAAAACATATTTGAGCCAGATGACAAAGGGTTAATAGACTTTCATAGAAAAGCCTTATAAGTTAATAACAAAGGCACTATATTGCAATAAAAAAGACAAAACAGCATAAAAACAGACAAAAGACATAAAGATAACCCATAGAAGAAGCAAAAAAAAAAACAATGTGAATAATACTTGAAAAAATTTATTCAACCTTGATGGGAGATTTAAAAAAACACATTAAAACAAGTTTTAAATATTATTCTTTTTCCTCTTAAACTGGCAAAAGTTCACATTTAAAAATGGTTCAATAAGATAGATACTTTCATAGATTGCCAGTGTGAGATACGTTAGTGGAACCCTAATGAAGTATAATTGAATAATATGTGGCACTGTCTTTTAAAAACTCATACTGTGAGGGTTGATGGAGGGTGAGGGAGAGGGGAAAGTGGATGATGGGCATTGAGGAGGGCACTTGTTGGGATGAGCACTGGGTGTTGTATGGAAACCATACAATAAATGTGACAATAAATTATATTTTTAAAAAAAAAACTCATACTGTGAGATCCAAAAAATTTATCCCCTAAAAAAAACTCTATTAAAAGGAAATAATCAGAATTGTAGAGACATCTCAAGTCACTTTAATGATGAAAAATTAGAAACAACCTAAATGTGAATCAATGGTTATACTATTCATTGTCAATCCATAAATTATATAAACATGTTAGTCTATAAGTTAATAGTGGTTTTCAAAAATAAAATAGTGATGAGGAAATGCCCATGGTAAAATACTGAATGAAAAAAGTCAGAACACAAAGCATCCTCACAGGATGTTCCAAATTATTTAAATTGTACCATATAGTATTGGACCTTTATACACAGTAGAAGTCCTGGTTTTTAAAAATTATGTAAAATGATAACTGAAGTCACCACTGGGTTTGTTTCAATAGGTAATTTATACTGATTTTCTTCTTTATAATACACTGCGAAATTTTGTATAGTGAGTCTGTGTTAAGCTAAAATCAGAAGGAAGCAAAACTTGTAAATTTTATAAAATAATTTATTTAAAAATATACATTTCTAACTCACATACGAGGACAGAAGAGACTTTAGATTCTTATAAGCTGCCCGAGTCCACAAGTTGCAGATAATGGCATGTCTGCCTAGTATAAGACCATATCATAAGACTACGCCATAATAACAAGACTAGAAAGTTCAACTCAGAAAAATCCTCCGAGGGAAGGATAAAACTTCTTGCACAACAACCCAGAATCAGTTTTATATTATGAAGCTTTTTTCCAAAACGTGGACTATTTTTTTTCTTTTCATACAAACATATTACTTAGAAACCCTGAGATTTCTCACAATTCCTATTAAAAATTAAAGATTTGGGGGGCACCTGGGTGGCTCAGTGGGTTCAGCGCCCGACTCTTGATTTCGACTCAGGTCATGATCTTACAGCTTGTGGGATCGGCCCCCATCAAGCTCCGTGCTCACAGCTTGGGATTCTCTCTCCCTCTCTCTCTACCCCTCACCCAGCTCATGCTCACTCTTTCCCTCTCTCAAAATAAATAAGTTTTTTAAAAAGAAGAATTCAAGATTTTCCAGCAATTATTTTTTAGATGTCTGAGAACATGCTGAAATCTATAATCGTAATATTACAAAGATTTTTTGATATCATAGTTTTTGGTTCTTTACAATGCTGTAGTCAGTATGCATTTTTACTAGATGTATCTTCCCAAGAGGCTATACCGTCACTATACCTGAATCCATCTCAAAGCAGATAAAGAAGTACCACACTGCATGCAATTATGAGATTTTAATAGCAATGAAGTATGGATGCATCTCACAATTTATGGCATGTCACAGATAATTTGCAGCACTTGTTTTTCTGTCTTTATGATCTATGAAACAATGGTTCACATTACAATGGACAATGTATTCAATTCAATTAAACAAACTAACCCTTCACTTCTTCCATTCAATCACTTCAAATTAATAATGTAAAGCCCTGATTATCTAAACACCAAACTGCCAAACTGTCTAAAATTTAAGAACATCTTCTAAGTTCAGAGCTCTTCTCACAAAGATAATAAACTACTTAACTTGACCAAAAAGAATCGGTTTCTAGTGCAAAGAACAAGAAGGACACATACCAGTTTCATAGAGTCTGGGCAAGGAAAGTACCTATGCAGCTATATAGACATGTTACATGATCTTTACAAGTTGGCCATGAATGATATAGAAAGGCTATTGATGCCTATGGCCAAAATATTTTGCATGTGTCAGGGCCAGCTCTGGCTTAGACTGCAACTGAACAGCTAAGCTCCATAAGAAATATAAGAGTATGAAACCAACTAAACTTCCTATTCAATTAAGAGAGCTACAAGCTGCTTTCCTGACAACGAGTTTATACATCTCTGGCAGACGGCTCAGACCTGGCAGACCTGGGTGAGGTCTATGGCATTATTCCTGAGGAAGGACAGGCAACTTGTCGCAACCCTGGGTTCCTGAAAACTCACTCAGAAGCACTCTTCAACCAACACAGCTTTCTTAAAAATTATATTTGTAATTAGGGGTGCCTGGGTGGCTCAGTTGGTTCAGTGTCCAACTTTGGCTCAGGTCATGACCTCGCAGTTCGCAAGTTCAAGCCCTGCCTCAGGACCTCTGCTGTCAGAATGGAGCCCACTTCAGATCCTCTGTCCCCTGTCTCTCTGCCCCTCCCCTGCTTGTGCTCTCTCTCTGTCTCAAAGATAAATATTTAAAAAATTCTATGTGTAATTAATGCCAATCCTACTTTTTTTATTTTGTTTTTGTTTTGTTTTGGTTCCAAACAAACTGTGTTTCACCTGGGACAAACACTTACTTCAAACAGACCCATAGAGAAGAGAAGGCCAGGGGATTATACTTGCTTCATTGTGATTGATAGTTCTGCCATATAGGAAAGGACAAACGTATTCCATTTGGCCAGTTGTATCTTTTAGAGCTAATCTGTGGGAAAAAAGTAAAAGACATAGAAAGAAAACGTAATAAAAACAAAGGGAAAAAGAAAGACTGTAACAGAACCCATCATCAAGGCCAGCAATAGCAGGGACTTCCGAGACAGCTATTACAGGGGGTGACAAGGTGGCAATCACCAGACATTTTAACAGGAGAGAAGACTGTAATGGAATCAAAAGATGAAACATCTTTGCAGCTGAGAGATCCAAACAGTCATCTGCATCAATTATTTTTATAGGCCCATACTATACTCATAGTAAATTTATGAATAAGTGAAAGAAAAACACTGAATATTTGTAGCCTACACAGACCCTATCTAACCTCTGATTATGCCTCTCTTAATCTTAATGCCAGCATTCTTAAATACATGAGATCATTACAGTGTGTTTATGGTAGGAAAGAGATATGGTAATACCATATTTCTTTAAAGAGCATTTTGCTTATTAATTTGTTTTAATGTTTAACTTTCCCAACTAAGAAGTGAGCTCAAGAAAGGCAGAGCATTGTTTTGTGATTTTCAGAGGTTTTTTTGTCTCCTTTTTTCAATGTTGTATTCTCAGCACCAACAATAGTGCCTGGCATATATCATAATATACAATGTGGCTGATAGATGTTTGTGGAATAAGTGAAAAGGGTATGTATTATTTAGGAGCTTCATAAAATTAATCGTATCTTGATAACATTAAAAATAAAATATTTCATTTTCCGTAAGACTGAGTAATACAGCAAGTTCAGAAATTTACGGCCTAGTCTTCTGTCAGCTGAAGGGTATTTCAGCTTGATAATTAAAGAGAAGGTTTATACTTTCAAGAAGCCCTTCCAAATACGCCAGCACAAATACTTAAATAAAGTCAGATATACTCCTTCACAGCCCATCAGCAAACTCGTAGGACGTGAGGGCATGGACTATAAGTAGACACGGAGGGTCTTGGGTTCTATTCCTCAGGGCTACAAAGGCCGTCTATAGGGTGGTTAATAAAGTTCCCATACCTCCTTTGAAGCCAGGGATGGGATGCACTGAGTTAGCACCGACGCAGGCTAGCTAGCTCTTGTGGCTGAGTGCCAGTGGAGGGCAGCAGAGAGCTACTTGAGTGAAAATAGCCTTCAAGAGGAAGGAAGATTTAACAGCTCCCAGCTGAGAATAAGGTCCTTGGCCAGATCTACACCGCACTATTGACGAGGCAGCCCGCTTGGAAAACCTGACCACAGGGTAGCCAGCAAAAATGGAGTTCCCAAATCCGTTAACATATGAAGCCGAGAAGCAAAGGAGATGGGCAGGAAACAATGTCAGGATACTGAGGATCATCTGGACTCCAGCTAAGCACAACTCATTGGAGCCATTGATTCAGATAGCGATCTCTCTCCAGAGCTGCTGAAACAGATGATGTCTCGCATTCATTCCAACTCCAAAATCTTACATCCCCAAGATCGTCAACGAGCATGTTTTAAGTACAATATTTTTGCAAAGAAGACCTCTCCTGTAGGAAATAGAAATAATATATTAAGAATATAACATTGTTAGCATTAAGAGG
Source organism: Prionailurus bengalensis (assembly GCF_016509475.1). Taxonomy (NCBI): domain Eukaryota; kingdom Metazoa; phylum Chordata; class Mammalia; order Carnivora; family Felidae; genus Prionailurus; species Prionailurus bengalensis. The sequence continues at coordinate 79,124,487 of NC_057355.1, forward strand.
ATAAAATCATACGTGAAGGAAGATTAGCAAGCACAGAGTCTCTCTTGTTACAAGCGGCCCCTAGAATCCTCCAAAAGATGAAACTTCTCACATATGTGTGGTGGAAACTTTGTTGAGGCCTAACAAACAGTAGCAGGTTCAATCAGTTACCTGGGTCTCACCGTGAGGGCCCCCACCCTAAGGACAACCAGGAGTAACATGCACCCCCTCCAAGGCCAGGATTCATGTTCCTTTTCTGTGTCTTCCTAGTGATGTGAGTTTAGGTCACCTAGGTGACCTCTCTAGGTCAGTTTCCTCACTTCTATCTTATTTGTTTTTTTAGTTTGAGAGAGAGAGAACACGCGAACGAGGGGTGGGGGGGGGGAAGAGAGGCAAGGGGAGAGAGAGAGAGAGAGAGAGAGAGAGAGAATCTAAAACAGGCTCCATGCTTAGCAGGAGCCTGACACGGAGCTCGATCCTTGACCCTGGGATCATGACCTGAGCTGAAACAAAGAGTTGGCCGCTCAACCGACTGAGCCACCCAGAAGCCCCAGTTTCCTCAGCTCTAAAATAAAAAAGAATATCTAGGGGCGCCTGGGTGGCGCAGTCGGTTAAGCGTCCGACTTCAGCCAGGTCACGATCTCGCGGTCCGCGAGTTCGAGCCCCGCGTCGGGCTCTGGGCTGATGGCTCGGAGCCTGGAGCCTGTTTCCGATTCTGTGTCTCCCTCTCTCTCTGGCCCTCCCCCGTTCATGCTCTGTCTCTCTCTGTCCCAAAAAATAAATAAACGTTGAAAAAAAAATTAAAAAAAAAAAGAATATCTATCTCTATTGGGTCTAAAGGAATTCACAGAAGAAAGCAAGCCTTGTTAATTTTATACAAATATGCAGTATTTTTATCATCAGTCTGAGTAGTAGGAAAAGCAGGAAGATAACCTAGAGAACAACAGAAAAGCATCTAAAAACTAAACCTTTGGCAGATTCAGAATTTTCTTTGTAACGAACCTTGTTCTTTCTATTAATGCAGGTCAGGAGAGTTCCTCCTCACTGGAACTCATGTTAAATGATGAGTGTATTTGCATTATGGAGTAATATTTTCCTCCTGTTCACAGTCTTCTCCTTGCTAAATGTGTATAATGATGTTCCAAGCCAGATACAAGTGGGAGATATTTTACTGCCGCCTCCTCAAGGAATTTATTCATAGGGTCACAGAAGCCGGGAGGAAATGTGGGCTGTTTGCCGCCAGAATACTTTGGCTCTGGTCCCCCTTCCCCCCAAAATTAATAGCAATAATAATCATTACTCTAAGGATATGGGAACGTGTTAGAGAAACTCAAATACAGCTGCCTCAGCTTTGTGTTAGTTTAGTCCCATTCCTATGCTGTGATGTTTCTGGATGGACAGCAAGAGAGAGCTGAGTGCATACCAACGCCTGAATGAACATTAACTGGAAAATCTATGAGTTTTGTCGTTTATTTTAATTTTTTAAGTTTATTTATTTGGAAAGAGAGAGAGAGAGAGAGACAGCAGGGGAGGAACACAGAAAGGGAGAGAGAGAATCCCGAGCAGGATCCGTGCCGTCAGCACAGAGCCTGCTGAGAGGCTCTAACTCACGAACCATGAGATCATGCCCTGAGCTGAAGCCAAGAGTCGGACGCTTAACTGACCGAGCCATCCAGGTGCCCCAATTTGTGTCATACTTTTAAATCAAACAAAGGAGAAGATGGGAGGGACATGACAAAGAAGATTTCATCAGTTCTTTTAATTCTTACTTCTGATGAGATGCCTAACTGGAAAATTCAGAACTGACACTGAAGGGTCACAAATGACAACAGGGGCAAAAACAGGGAGTCTTCCCGAATGAGGGTTCCTGGTTTATTGACTTATAGCTCTTTCCAGCTATAAGGGACAACGGAGAGTTCAACCTTCTCATTTCTATAGGAGTAAACTAAGGCCAAGAGAAGTTGGGTGACCAGTTCAGATTCTCCAAAGTATTAACAACAAGTCCAGTTATCTTATTAGTTTAAAATACTACATAGCTAAATAGCTAGCATGCCACTCGATGACCAAACCCCATAGTAAAGGCACAGAAATTGTTGTTCAAAAATAAAATGGAATTAAAAAATTGGCCCCCGTTAAAGTTACAAAACATGGATATCTATATTCCAGTAGTCATCAGCTGCTTCGCTAATACGAAATTAAACACACTTATGCTTCAGTGAGTATGTGCACAAACTACACCCACACACATGGCCAATTTATAAAGTCATAGGGAATGAGATGAATTCTTCTGTTACCTCTGTTTAAATTGTTAAATGCCAAGCAAATGCTAAAATTGTTATTCTGAAAAGTCCTGGGCCATTGCTAAGTCTCTGCCATTGTTAAGACCTCACCAGTGCCCAGATATTCCATTTAAGGAGATGGCGTCCATCTGGGAATGGGAATCCCATTTCTTCGAACTTCAAAACATCTTGAGCAAATATGATATAGGCAGAGAATATATGTGGTAACTTAAAGGAGGGGTTATCTTTAATATGTTTCCTGATATTGACTAAACAGCAATCTTGAATCAACTAAATGGTTGGTCCAGACCAAAGGAAATCTCAGGAATTTCTTCCTTTTCCAATTTTACTAAGTATTTATGTATTAATACATTTGATTATAATTTGGAAAATTGGTTCAATAAAGTACAATGCACAAAAGTATTTTTTTAGAACGTCTCCTGACATGGAATTTAAAACATTTTTGAAGAATCTTCTTGCAATTGCCCTGTGTGCAGACACCTGAGGTAAACGTCTTTTCCTCTCTCTATATTACTACCATAATACAAACTCAGTAAAACATCCTTTGATATCAAGAGAGTACTGTTTTCCAGACAATCAAGATTAATTAGAAAAACCACAGGTCTCTCTCCTGTGAAAATCCATTCCTCAGTACACTATGCCACACCTTCATCACTACTATTGAGTGTTATGGTCACTAGATGTCGCTGCTGTCGTTTGAATCAGATTTTCTTCCAGCTTTCCAGAAAAAAAAAAAAATCTTATGGTTTTGGGAATTGTTTTTATTGTTGTTGATATTTTGGTAAGTGGATGCTATTTTATATATTAATGAATGCAGATCACTTATGTCTTAGATGAAGAGAGAAAGAACCGGAAAGCTGAAGTAACTTGCCTAAGGATCCATTGGAAGAGACTGGTAGAACCAGAGGTGTAAAACTCTGCTCTCATGTCTATATAGGTTTTTAAAAAGCAAAAATGTTCCTGATGGGAGCCATGAAGACAATAATCTTTTTAAACCAAAACCCAGTGAGTAATACTTACTACATATAAAGTTAGTTTTGTTTTATTTTCTCCCCGATGGCCTTCTCCTTGGAAACTTGATACATGTGAATCATGAGAACACATGATTCTCCCAGGCCAGACTTTAAAAGAGTAAGAGAATATGACAAAAGCCATCATCTAGGTTCAGGTGATTCCTTCCTTCAGACAGTCTCCTCCATAAAGTTATTAAAACTAGACAAACGTCCATGACACGTAAACAATCCTATACAGAGAGCATCTCCAACCCAGCTTTCCAGCCATCAGAAAAGAAAACCAGTAGAGTTTTCTTCAGAAGGCTAGGACTAAGAAGGATACAGAGGCAGCTGTGAATGCAGTCCTGAGCTGCTTTCACAGACTGAAGTGAGGAGGCCGAAAGGAAAGATGAAGACAAGTTAACTGACGGAGGCAACCCAGCGCCGTGGCTGAAGCATCCATTTATTCCTCCTCCTGAGGGAAAACCAAAAATGTACAACCCCTTGGGTGGGTTGACAGGCAGGAGATAGAGGAGAGGGCTCTCACACTCTCGCTGAAACTTGTTGGACCCCCTTGTTGAGCCCCCAGAGGGGGAGGGAGGAATGGACGTGCCCTGAAAAGAAAAGAAAAGAAAAGAAAAAGGAGCCAGCATCGCGACCAGCCTTGGGAAAATCTCCACAGATGAGCATTTTTGTGCGTTAAGTGGCCCGCATTAGCAGCCTAAACACGTAGGGGAAGGCTAACATCGCCTGTTAATATGATGCGGGAGAGCAACGTTAGACCTGGCATTTGAGAGTGGAAGCGCCACTTTTCACCAAAAACCAAATGAAACATTTCTGAGGGTTTCAGTTATTGGGGGATTGGGTGGAGTGAGTTTTAGGGCGAGCCTCGTTCCCTGGGGCCAGGCATGTACTGGGTGACCAGTTTTAGACGCTGGTTGTTTTATATAGTGTACACACTTATTTCAACTATCTTTAAAAAATAATAATGATGATGATAAAGCGTCTTAGTCCGAGATTCTGAGGTCGCCTCTGGGAGAGGGGAAAGGAAGAGTCATCCCTGGGATGTCTCCTTTAAGCTCCAGCGTTGGGACTGAGAACAGACGAGGCGGTTCTGAAACTCTGCATAAAAATGGTCACCTCCACCCCTTTCGAGCCGCCTCTTTTCTCTGACACCCAGAGAGACCGGGATAGGGATAACGACAGGAATAGGGATAGGGAGAAGGGATGGGGTGGGGGGGCGGGAGAAGGCGGAAGGCAAAGGTGAGAGAAATCGAGGAAGAAAAAAAAAAGGAGAAGAAAAGGAGGGAAGGGGAAACTGATGAAATTAAACCCAACTGAATTCCAATTATTTATGAGTTTTCTTTCTCCCCCCAAACGAATTAACCTTGCTTGTTCCTTCCCTGCCTTTCTAGCAAACTTTCAGCTTGAACAGTGTTCTGGATACCTTAAAACAAAGCAAAACAAAACTTTGGACGGGTTGGGGGTTAGAAATGCCTGCAAGCCGGCGCTCCGATATCCACAGTTTGCTTGCTCGGGGATCAACCAGCCGTGGAGCGCACGGATCACCCTCGTTACTTTTCTTTCCCTAACCCCTTCGCCCTCCCTTAGCATCTCCTTTCTCCAAGACAGGAGTCGGAAGCAGCCAGGCAAGGACCGGGAGTGAGGTTAGCTTTTTCTGCGCAAGAAGCCGATAGGATCCACCGAAACTAAAATGCGGAAAGGCCCCTAGTCCCTGCGGGCCCAGCCTCAAATTTCCCCGCACACTGTGGAAGTTTCTCGAAACTCCGGGACTCGGTGTCAAGGCCTGGGGTTTCTCCCGGGGTGCTCCCCCCAGGCCACAGGGGTCACCCATCCAAACCTAGTCTCCCCTCTAATGCCTTTACCTCAGCACCTCAAGCAACCCGTTTGGAAAATCAAAGGACCCGTTGGGCTCGAAGAACTGATTAGAGAGAACCAGGATCTCAGATCTTCGTGTTTGGGGGTGCAGGGGAGCGTGAACTGAGGAAAAGTCGGGAAAAACCCCGCGGTAAGCAACTGGCCGAGAGGGGAATCCGGGCTGGTCTCTCCGAGAAAGCCCTAAAAAAGCATTGGCATGTGGTGGTGCCGGCATCAGGCGTTGTTTTAGGAGCCCCGAATTCAGGCTGCTCTAGACGAATTTTGGATAAAAAATGGATTATCGCTCCAGACCCAAATATTCCCTGACCTGTTTCCCAACGCGCTCTGGCGCTTTGCTGGGAGAGCACCGCGCCGCCGGAGACTTGGCGCTTCTGTCAATTGCACGGAGCAATTACTAAGAAAATATTGTGACGATGTTGTAGGGCGGAAGGGGATGTGAGGGGGTGTGGGAGGGGGAGGTAGTTTGGAGAGCGATTTGCAAAGGAATATTAAGTTTGATTCCCGAGGTCACCACGGGAAAACGGGTTGGCGTTGGGTGAGCTGCAGACCTCTTCCTCTAGGTGGCGGATGTTGGTACGCAACCACAGGCGGGTGCTGACTCCAAACACAGGATTAAGCTTCTTGCTGGCTTTAAAAAATAATAATAGTAATAATATAGAGGTGTGGGGCTGTTTTTCCCCCTTTTGGGTATTTATTTATTGTAGGGAAAAGTCATTGATTTTCCTAGGCAAACTGTGTTTCTCCTTCACTTGGTGGAAAATAAAAACTGTTTGAATAAATAAGTTATTTCTGAACATTTTGTTGTCAAAGTGTTAAATGTTCCCGTCATTTTTATTCAAACACTAACATGATTACAGCCAATTATATATTCACCAGTGTTCTTTATTTTAGAGTAATTGTACTTGTCACTAATAAAACAGAGGCATAATGGATCGCTACTGTTCTGGATTTTCAAGCAATTTTGTGTAATTTGATTGAATTATACATCTTATCTGCTACTTTTTTATTTTTATATTTGGGGATCCTATTTTCTTGAAAATTGCAGCTCTATGCTTGTTTTGTTGTTTCTCCAGTAACGTACACTTCGGTAACACTGATAAATAGAAAGAGTCCCTTTGAAATGTCAAAAATCAGCTGTTTCTTTCCCCACCCCTATCCCCACCCCCTCCCTGCACTTCAGCGCGGGGAAGACCTGAACTCTGGCTGCCAGGCAGTCTGAGCCAGTGGGTTCGCTTACCCGAAAAGTCCAACGCCAAGGCAAATTCCCCATTCACCCCAAAGGCAGCCGTCTCCCTGCCTGGAGTCTTTGGGGTTTTGTCTCTTTCCTGTAATGATACTGCTGGGTGTCTGGAGCTTTAAACATGCCAAGACAAGCCGACCATGGGTTCAGTTTATGTGGAATATGTATCAAGGGAAAGAGGAGGCACAGCACAGCCAAAAGATAAACTGTATACATTACTCCAATTACACAACCCCCAAATGTCCAATCTACCCAACCACCACCACCCGGCAACCCCGACCCAGCCGTAATTGCAATTATCTACTGGCCTACGTTCTCCTTCGTTTCAGATACACCTAGAGAACTGGGATCGATAGTTTCTTCCTCCTTTTTTTTAAAGACAATTTCAATTAAAAAAAATACACTTAAAAGACACAAGCATCCACCCAGTGTTGACATATCTGAACAAACCAAGAACAAACGTGACAGCAGGCAGACAGGACATAGGATTTTAAGAGACCATCTCTGCAAGTGAAGGAGCAGAGAATGTGCAATTCTTCTCCCAATAAATCCCTCCAGTTCCTAGGACACGGCTCAAACGCCCCGCTAGGAGCTGCAGCTGCGAGAATGAGCCAAAGGCTCTGACAAGTGCCTTGTGTATGACCCAATATTTATCAATAACAACAACAACAACAAAATCAAGTGAAACCAAGGCTGGGGATTTTGAACTGCTTCTAAAGCCCTGGCGTGGATACGCACGTGGGCGAAAAACAACGCGGGAGAGGAGTTGGCTCCATTTGTCCGCCCTGGGGAGCAATCTTGGGGCAAAATCCAGTGCTAATTGATCCCAACCAGCCACACTATCAGCTGAAAATGTTCAAGGAGACAAAGAATGGAGAGTGTGTGCTAAAGATACCTAAGCATTCTTCGAGTAAATCGCGGTGTGTGATCAATTGCGTGCGCGTGCATATAAACAGGCAAAGGGAACTACTTCTAATTAATGAGAAAAATAACGTTTCGTGTGTGACTCCGGACTTGTTTAAAATCTAGTGTCTCCCATCATTTGCTTTGTGGTCGGGCTTGCAACTTCCTCCGGGAAAACCCGCGAGCCCAGTTTAGTGTTCCGAGCTGGAGAGCAGACGCTCAGCCCAATTAGGGGCCGTTTCTCTCATCTCCTGGGCTGTTTACTCCAAGGCCAAAGGGTAGGCCGCTTGGGCAGCGATCCCAGCGCAGCGTTGGGTGTCGCCGGCGGCCGCCGCGGCAGGAGTTGGGACAGCTTCGCAGCGAGTGCGGCGTCGCTCCGCTCCTAGACAGCGCGCGGCCGCCGCCTGCCAGCTTCACAGGCTGCTCTCCAAAGGAGCTGGGGCTTTTGCAGCGTTTCCGCTGCTTCGTGGCCTCCTCTGTCTTATCGAACAAGTTCGTGCCCCAAGGAGAAAAGAAAAGAGTGAGAGGGGGGAAAAAAAAAAAAAGAAAGAAAAAGGAAAAGAAAGAAAGAAACCTCTTCGCCGTGGCGATTCGTAGTTCACACGCTCACGAGGCAAACTTGCCGGCTGGGCTTTTTTCATGAACAGTACTTGATCTCCTTCGTGCCTTAGGACAAACCCAGGAGGAAGATACTGAAATTGGTAAACAAGAATCTAGGATTGTTTTTAAAAGAAAAGTGACCCCCCCCCCGCACTACCTTTGTTGTAGATTCTGAAACGGGGGGTCTGGTGGGTTTGTTCCCCCTGCTAACGGGAACTTGCTCCTGACGCCATTCTGCGTCTAGCTTACCCTGGCCGCTCCTTTCCTCCCTGCGCGCGGCTTCTTCCAAAGGGCAGGAGACAAATAGGGGTACAACTGCCCTCCCCGACTGGGTTCAACATCCCGTACACGTAACTGAATATGCGAATTAACTTCGCCTACACGAACCCTAGTCTTTTAAGTCGGATCTGTGCTTTATACAAATAATAGGCTTAAAACCATCAACTGGTCTCTCGCTCTCTCTCTTTTTTTTTTTTTTCCGCGTTCACCGTAGCAGATGACCTCTTAGCCCAAAAATACTGATCTGTGTGTGTGCTTCCGGTATGATGTGCAAACACGAGACATCTCGTCTGGAAAGGTAACTGTAAGGGGGGAAAATCCGGAAATGAAACCTAAAAGCAGGTCCTCTAAGCTTGACTGCGCTCGGCAGGCTCCAGCGACAAAGGAGTGCGGGGCAGGCGCGCGGGTGTGCGCTGGGAGGAGCGGTGCGCGGGCCCGGGAGCCGGGACTCGGCGACCGTCCTCTCCGGGAACTGCCAGGGTAGTACAGCCTCTAGGGGCGTGAGCGGGGGAGGGGGAAGATCCGGACCTTTGGGGAAACGCAGCTCCAATAGATTCTCCACCGCTGTTAGGAGGGGGGAGGAGGAAGATCTTCGGGAACCGCAGTTCGAGAGCGAGGAGGCAGGTGGGTATGAGGTAGGCAGAAAGTCAAAACGGGCTCATTGGTTTGTCCATTTGGGGTTTTAGAAAGGGAGGTGATGTATTGGATTAGCAAATAGTTTGCTTTCTCCCATTTGACTTTCCCCAGGAGAAGAGGGACTTTGTGATGGGAGGGCTCTCTGCGTGCCTCCTGGCCTGCCCACCCCAGCGCTTGTTTTTTCTCTTCCCCCATTCCTTCACAGACTGTTAGTAGGTACGAGTGTGTTTTCTCAACACACACTCATCACTCTCCAATACGGACTTTGGGCTGTTCAGTGCTCCTCGTGTACCTTTGAGAGTTGACCACCTAAAACCCGAGACTGAGTAACAAACACCCATCCGTCTTCCCTCACAACGACTGGAGTATGGAGGGCCTTTAGAAGGGTGCTTCAAAATAGAGCAGAGTGGATGCACCACATTCTCGGAAGACTCTAGAACACTTCCCAAAGTAGATTATTCAGGCTTCTCCGGGAAATCAAACTGAAGCTCCAACTAATTAAGGAGAACAGTGACAGGATAGTTAGGAACTCAGCATTTTGAGGCCTGGAAGTTCTTCTTTCAGCCTGATATATATTTATGAAATCTTTCTTTTTCTCCCTCTTTTGGTGTCCCACTGATGGAAAATCCATTATCTTGTGTGCTGACTTTTGCCCAATCTCAATTCCTCCCTTTTCAGATAGACTCCAGAGTGAAAGCTAAAGACCTCCATCATACTCGTGTACCATCCCCCCTCCAACTCTTTGTCTTTCTCTTTAGCGTTTCCTGAGCCCTTTGAAGGATGAGCTGTGCCATTTCCTAGGGCAACTAGAGGAGAAAAGGGACCTCTCAGCGGGTCTGCCCAAAAAGGTGTGGGATCATTTCTCCCAGTTGGATCAGGTCAAGAAATGGAACATGCTTGCCCTCACCTCACACTACCAGGGACTCAACTCCTGAAAAGTGTCTACCCTCGAAGGTCTTGACCAGGCTGGCAAATAATGGGAAACAAGTAAGGGGTAGTGGGCATTTCATATTTATGAAAAATGTGTAGAATATTTGAAAGGTTCAGAGAGACTTTCTAAAAGTCCTTCGACCCTAGGGTGACACTATTGCATTGTCGATCTCTGTGTTTCGCTCTCCACAGGGTAATATTAGGAAGAAGCTACTCCCGAAGTGTATTTTGTCGCAGATCTCCTGCAGTTCCTTTGGATGAATATGCACTTGCCTTCAGAGAGCCTGAAACCTCTGACGGGGCAAAAAAACAAAAACAAAAACAAAACCTGCCTGGGGAGTCCCAGGGGTCTCTGTTCAGGCCTTCTTCTTCTTCCTTTACCTTGGACTTTCTCACTTCCAAAGCTTCGATAGCTTATGCCAGTTTAACATTTCGACTCTCAAATATGAGGCTCTCCCATAGTTTTTTTTTTTTTTCTCGAGGTTCTCAAGCAAAATTGCCTGTGCCACAATGTTATGATGGAAGGATGCTGAAATGACAGGCCTAGTAGACGCTTGTCTTAATCATCGGCTTCTTAATTTAGTTTTAGTGCAGTGTGTGTGCGCGCGCGCGCGTGTGTGCGCGCGCGCACGCACACACACAGGCTCGCACACATGTGCGCGCCCCCGGAGGTATTGGGGGTGCGCGCGTGCGTGCTGACAGCAGCCGCTTGACAACCTGCAGCTCCCTAATGAGTGACGAGGCAGGGCTGCTGCAGAAAAGTAACACTTCCCTGGTGTGAAGACCTCTTACTGAGAAGTTTAGTTCACTACTGTTCTCGCAAACCTAATCGTGTAACCTGTAACCAAAACCCACAGAACAAGGATACAAGACGCTAAAGAGTAACTTATAATCACTAAATGTTAGCACCATTACCTGCTGTTAGGAAGCGATTGCAGACCTCGCTCGTCAGTCTCTGGAAATACCTGGATGCCTCTGCACGAGTTCCACTTGTTCCCAAACGTCACGGGGTCAGGGACTCCCTATGCATCTGCAGGAAGAGAGCTTTAGCCAGAGCTTGGTGCCACTCCAAGGACATTCTGTCCAGGGAGCCAAAAGCAAAGTGGATTTTAGGTAAAAATGGCCCTCCCTCCTTTAGCCAGCAGATACTAAGGGGAAAAAAAAAGAAGTGCAAAAAAACGACAGAAAGCGGGGGAAAAAGCCCTTAAAGAAGACTTAATGTAACACCGCCAAATGGAAAAACTAAATGTGCTGCTCCCTACTCAGATGCAATAGGCTGTGGTGCCTTGGTTATTAATTAAAAGTAGACATGAAATCATCTAGTTCATATCCCAAGCAAGTCTTCTGTTGGGACTGCTCACTCTTTATGAGGCCTGTCCTCTTTTCGGGGGACGTGGTGGGGTAGGGACTGCAGACAGAGAAAGAAAGATATTTACCCCTGTATATACCAGAAAATTACATTTGCTCTGACTTCTCTTTGATTCATCAACAGTGCACATTTATAGATGTTTGTGTGTGAGAGATCAAGATGAAGCTAATGATGAGAAACTAGTAGAATGATACAGAATTTGTTTTAGATCTCAGACCACTGGATGCCCTCTGTCTTCTGAAAGTAATCACAGAGACTGAGGTGGAAATACAGAATTGGGGCTTCATGTGTTTAGGACCGAGGTCCCGAGGTGGACTTGGGCAGCCCTTCAAATCCAATTTGCACCCAAATTGACCAGTAGGATTTACAAAGCTCCATCCAGGGACTTTCAACTTGCACAATGCTCTGCCCAAGAACCCCCTCCCCCTCCATTTCATCTAGTAGCAGTTCTAAAAAGAAGCCATTGCTGAGACAAATGTGGGCTGCTGAGTAAATACTGCATGTTTTGTTGAACAAGCCTACCCCCACACCTATATATTATACAGTACTCTATCTCACCATAAAGTCCAATTAAAATTATTAAAAGAATCATAAAAATCACTTCCCCCCAAATTGCAAATGACCTCTGTCATTAGGGAGACTAGATCTTTAGAGTGATTAAACTGTAGTCTATTCCTACACAAATATCCTATTTTGAAACTTGCATCCATGCAACCCTTAAAATAATATAACACATTCTTAATTTGCATGCACAATATTTTCCCAGTCAATATCAGCTCATGGCACATAAGACCAGATTACTACAGCTCTCATTAGCAGACCCCAGTTTTTGCTTTTTGAAAGTAAACAAAAGAAAAACTTATTTTCACCTGCTAAATTTTTATGCAAGATTACAAAACAATGCACACTCAGCTTTGACCTAAGAAACACCTTAAAACATTAAAAATTCATCAGTCAGTGCTGGTGTTGTATTCAAGGAATGCCCCTCCACTTTGCTGCTGAGCTCAGATTTGAATAAAATGTCCAATGTTAACAAACAATACCCACGTTTGGCACTTTGTGTATTAAATTGATCAAACAGATTTTAGGAGGCACAATGCACAATTTGTACAGACCTGATTGAGTTAATATAATATCAGCAAATTTTACATCGAAATGATTCTGTTTCTTTTCTTTGTGTTTAAAACCAGCACAGATTACAAATTTTAATGATCTGAAAATGTTTGGTATACAAAATCATGCTTATTTCAGTATTAGCAAAAACACAAGAAATTTTTCAACACAAACACCCAGCTGTGTCTATTTTAAAAGCAGTTCAATGACAGCTTGCACTTATGAGCATGCAATCAGCTAATTTCGCTTTTTTTTCTTCTGTGTTAATCAACACTTTCCTTCCTGCATATCAGAGTACAAATAGTATAGTTACTCCACATCAGTAAATGTTTACGTAACCTGTCCTTTCCCAAGAATCCGGTTACACCGAATCATTTCACGCTAGACCGACTACGAAAACGTACCGGGCCGTCCACCTCAGAGGGAGCCCTTGTGTGCCATTATAAGTGGTGATGCGAAGGGGGGTTGTGGGGGGAGAAACGGGGAGGAGTAGGTGGAGGAATGGAGTGAGGGAGAGGAATAGATGGAGGAGGAGGGGGGGGTGCGAGCAGCAGGAGGGAGGAAGAGGGGAGGAGGGAGGAAAGTGAGTTGAGGAAAAGTAGGAATAACAGGCCTGAGGAGGGGAGTGAAAGGAGGAAAGCAGGCAGAAGGAGGAAGGCTCACAGAGCTCTCCAAACGGTCCACAAAGCCCATTAGCTCACCCGGCTCTAAGAAATTGGAGCTTAGAAGTCAATGTTTGGGGCCATGCCACTACCAACGTTGATAGCTGGGACCCTTGAACTTTCCCACATGTAAATAGAGCTTAAGGAAGGAAATATGTAGAAATAGGGGTGGGATACATATAGTAGAAGGGTAGATGAGGTTAATCCAATGTTCCAGGTTTCTTTTTGGTATTCGTAATAGATATTTTAAAAATCACTAGCTATTTGTAATGGTCTGTTCTTCTCTTCAGAGTTTATTCTCTCTCTCTCTTCCTCGGGATTTCAAGGTAGGGAGTGGGGTGGGGAGAGTGGAATAACTCCACATTAACCTGAGCATTCTTGTTTTCATCAATTGCATTCTTCGTTTTAGAACTGAACTTTAACAACACACGTAGGCATCGTTTTTTCTTCCTTCCTTTTCTTAAATACTAAACCTGCCAGTTTGAGAGTTTATCAAAGTGAGTAAATGTTTATGTTTTATGATTATTTATTTTACAGAGGAGGGGGGAAAGTGCGTCTCATTTATGCTTCTCCTCCACCTCCCTCGTCTGTAGGGCTACATCCTCCGTAAAATGTGGTATGTTTCGTACCCATGTGGGATGAAACAGCCTTTGATCAGTGTGCTCCGCACCAAATTCCAATCCCTGGGAAATGCTGGGCCTTAGCCCTGCCCCTGGCCACGGGATCCTTTTAAAGCCCCCGAATCACAATCTCCCCACTCACTTCAGCCCTCAACCGAACCTTCCCAGTTCTAAAGCCCAAGAAGCTGGGAGTGTGGGACCCACGCACCCAAGGCTTCTAAGTTGCCTTCCATCTGCACTCAGGGTGGGAAAGGGCTGGCTTCAGCATGCGGTTATTTCAGCATTGAGGCCCGCACAAATCAAAAGCATTTGAGAAACGGAAAGAAAAAAAGAAAAGAGGGGAGTGAAAACAGGAAGGCTTAAAAAAAAAAAAAAAACAACGGAAAGAAATAGCCGCCCACCCTTATTTTCCCTCCAATGTCAACAAGCAAAATGAAACATTTCCAGGGTGATCGCTCGCGGCTACTCGCTTCCAATTCGGATTAGAAGCTGAGGAGACGCTGGAGCGGCGGCAAGGAGAAAACGACACCGAGTCACCCAGCGTGTGAGCGACGATCTGGAGCAGGAGAGAAGGGGAAGGAAGAGGCACATAGACATAGCATGTGTTACCTGGTTTATTTCGAGATTGTTTGGTATTGTTTTCTCTCTGAGCACCCCTCATTTCGGAAGGCTATCGTAGGCGCCCACCACTGAGCCGCCCCCGCCCGCCGCCGCCGCCGCCGCCGCCGCCGCAGCGCCAGGAGCCCCAGGCCCGGCTTCCCGGCGGCGCCCGAGCTCCGAGCTCGCCGCCGCCCGGCCGCAGGAACCGAGTAAGTAACCCCTGTTTGGCCCCGCGCTCGCCAGCGCACTTCCTCCTCCTCAGCCCTCCGTTCCCAAACCTCCTCCAGACCCTCCTCCCCCAAGGTGTAGGGCACCCCCCCTCCCCACGCCAGGGGTGGGCCTTCCCTCCCCAGCCATCCCAAGCCTGGCTGCAGTGTTACCTACAAGGGGCACAGTTTTCCTACGGACCCAGAAATGCCGGAGCCGGGCCTGCAGGGCCGACTCGGGAAAGTGGCGCCTCGCCGCCTCCTCCTCCTCCATTTCCTGCCCTCTCCTTGCATCCTCTCCCTGCACTCCCACTCTCCCCGCCACCACCGCTGCCGCCGCCGCCCCCCGCTTTTAAAAATAACATTGAATACCAACTTTAATCAATAACGACCCATATTGACGCTCAAACGAAAACGACCCAATACAGTGAGAAGGCAGCCGGAAACGGGAGCTATTTGCCCTAAGACGGGGGGGATTTCGGCTGAGCCGACCCGCGGGGTGGAGCGGGTGGAGGGGGCGCAGCGAAGGGCCGCGGCGCAGCGTGCTCCCGGCGGCGTATCCCTACGCGGCTTCGCGCGGCCGCGAGGCCCAGGCCCGTGGCGAGGGGGAGGCGAGCGCCGAGGGGGCGGGAGCCTGCGGGCGGGGCGGGGGTGGGTGGGCCCGGGTCCGCCGATTGGTCGACGGCAGGAGAGACGCTCCCGCACGCCGCCGGCTCTGATTGGCCCAGCGGTAGGAAAGGTTAAACCAAAAATTTTTTTACAGCCCTAGTGTGCGCCTGTAGCTCGGAAAATTAATTGTGGCTATAGCCGCCTCGATCGCTGTCTCCCCAGCCTCGCCGCGGCCGCTCCGGGACGCGCCCGCCCGCCGCCCGGCTCTCCCCCCCTTTGGGCTGCTGCTGCTGCTGCTGTGACTGCTGCTGCGAGAGGAGGAGGAGGAGGAAGCAGCAGAAGGGGGGGGGAGCGGGGGGTGGGGGGGAGACCAAGAAGTAGAGTTGGGAGCGAGGGAGCTTCACCCCCGGGGCGGTGGTTGTTTCTTTTTTTTTTTTTTTTCCTCTTTCTTTCTTTTTTTCTTTTCCTTTTTTTTTTTTTTTTCTTCTAATTCCTGAGGGGTGGTTGCTGCTTTTGCTACATGACTTGCCAGCGCCGGAGCCTGCGGTCCAACTGCGCTGCTGCCGGAGCGCTCAGTGCCACCGCCGCCGCCCGCGCCGCCCGCGCCCCGCTCGGCACCCACCGGTCGCAGCCGCCCGCCGCGCCGCTGTCCCGCTCCCGCTCCGCCGCCGCCGTTTCCCCCCCGACGACTGGGTGATGCTGGACATGGGAGATAGGAAAGAGGTGAAAATGATCCCCAAGTCCTCGTTCAGCATCAACAGCCTGGTGCCAGAGGCGGTCCAGAACGACAACCACCACGCGAGCCACGGCCACCACAACAGCCACCACCCCCAGCACCACCACCATCACCACCATCACCACCACCACCCGCCGCCGCCCGCCCCGCAACCGCCGCCGCCGCAGCAGCAGCAGCCGCCGCCGCCGCCGCCGCCCCAGGCACCGCAGCCCCCCCAGGCGCGGGGCGCCCCGGCAGCCGACGACGACAAGGGCCCCCAGCAGCTGCTGCTCCCGCCGCCGCCGCCGCCGCCGCCGCCGGCCGCCGCCCTGGACGGGGCCAAAGCGGACGGGCTGGGCGGCAAGGGCGAGCCGGGCGGCGGGCCCGGGGAGCTGGCGCCCGTCGGGCCGGACGAGAAGGAGAAGGGCGCCGGCGCCGGGGGGGAGGAGAAGAAGGGGGCGGGCGAGGGCGGCAAGGACGGGGAGGGGGGCAAGGAGGGCGAGAAGAAGAACGGCAAGTACGAGAAGCCGCCGTTCAGCTACAACGCGCTCATCATGATGGCCATCCGGCAGAGCCCGGAGAAGCGGCTCACGCTCAACGGCATCTACGAGTTCATCATGAAGAACTTCCCCTACTACCGCGAGAACAAGCAGGGCTGGCAGAACTCCATCCGCCACAACCTGTCCCTCAACAAGTGCTTCGTGAAGGTGCCCCGCCACTACGACGACCCGGGCAAGGGCAACTACTGGATGCTGGACCCGTCGAGCGACGACGTGTTCATCGGCGGCACCACGGGCAAGCTGCGGCGCCGCTCCACCACGTCGCGGGCCAAGCTGGCCTTCAAGCGCGGGGCGCGCCTCACCTCCACCGGCCTCACCTTCATGGACCGCGCCGGCTCCCTCTACTGGCCCATGTCGCCCTTCCTGTCCCTGCACCACCCCCGCGCCAGCAGCACTTTGAGTTACAATGGCACCACGTCGGCCTACCCCAGCCACCCCATGCCCTACAGCTCCGTGTTGACTCAGAACTCGCTGGGCAACAACCACTCGTTCTCCACGGCCAACGGCCTGAGCGTGGACCGGCTGGTCAACGGGGAGATCCCGTACGCCACGCACCACCTCACGGCCGCCGCCCTCGCTGCCTCGGTGCCCTGCGGCCTGTCGGTGCCCTGCTCCGGGACCTACTCCCTCAACCCTTGCTCCGTCAACCTGCTCGCGGGCCAGACCAGTTACTTTTTCCCCCACGTCCCGCACCCGTCAATGACTTCGCAGAGCAGCACGTCCATGAGCGCCCGGGCCGCGTCGTCCTCCACATCTCCGCAGGCCCCCTCGACCCTGCCCTGTGAGTCTTTAAGACCCTCTTTGCCAAGTTTCACGACGGGACTGTCCGGGGGACTGTCTGATTATTTCACACATCAAAATCAGGGGTCTTCTTCCAACCCTTTAATACATTAACATCCCTGGGACCAGACTGTAAGTGAACGTTTTACACACATTTGCATTGTAAATGATAATTAAAAAATAAGTCCAGGTATTTTTTATTAAGCCCCCACCCCCCCCATTTCTGTACGTTTGTTCAGTCTTTAGGATTGTTTATTATTCTAACAAGGTGTGGAGTGTCAGCGAGGTGCAATGTGGGGAGAATACATTGTAGAATATAAGGTTTGGAAGTCAAAATTATAGTAGAATGTGTATCTAAATAGTGACTGCTTTGCCATTTCATTCAAACCTGACAAGTCTATCTCTAAGAGCCGCCAGATTTCCATGTGTGCAGTATTATAAGTTATCATGGATCTTTATGGTGGACGCAGACCTTGAGAACAACCTAAATTATGGGGAGAGTTTTAAAATGTTAAACTGTAATTTGTATTTAAGAAGCATTCGTAGTAAAGGTGCCCAAGAAATTATTTTGGCCATTTATTGTTTTGTCCTTTTCTTTAAAAAACTGGTTTTTTTTCTCTTTTGTTTACTTTTAGACCAAAGATTGGGTTCTAAAATGCACTTGGTATGCTAAGTATTAAAAAACAAAGCAAAAAAAAAAAAAAAAACAAAAAAAAAAGGAAAGTTGTTTCAGTTGGCAGCACTGCCCATTCAAATGAATCGGAAGGGGACAAAATTAATGATTGCCTTCAGTTTGTGTTGTGTATATTTTGATGTATGTGGTCACTAACAGGTCACTTTTATTTTTTCTAAATGTAGTGAAATGTTAATACCTATTGTACTTATAGGTAAAACCTTGCAAATATGTAACCTGTGTTGCGCAAATGCCGCATCAATTTGAGTGATTGTTAATGTTGTCTTAAAATTTCTTGATTGTGATACTGTGGTCATATGCCCGTGTTTGTCACTTACAAAAATGTTTACTATGAACACACAGAAATAAAAAATAGGCTAAATTCATATATATCTTGATACTTTTGTCTCTTTTATTAAGTAGAGCTAATTTTTAAAAGACCATTAAAGTTCTAGGGAATTCAAAAGGCTTTTTCAGCCACCTAAAATTTAACTGCTCCTTTCATTTGAACCGAGACTTTAAAAATGAAAATAGTATTTTTTTCCATTGTGGAATCAAATTTTACAAGGAGCAGGCCTATTTAATAAACACTAGCTTTAAAGAAAGTATAGGCTTTGCAGCTGATAATCTTCAAGTTTCTGTAGATATACAGCAAAAAAAGAAAAAACAACCAATAATTTACTTTTATGTGCATAGCTATTTACCTTGTGTTTATTTTCAAATCAGTTGATAGAATGCTTACTTTTTATATATTTTGTTTCAGGTATCTTGTTTATAGCATTTGGCAAATTATAAATAAATATATGTATATGGCTAGATAGAAGTAAATATAATGCACACATATGTAATATATATATAGACACACAGAGCCCTTCAGTTCAGGTACAATTTGCGCTATGAATGCTGCAAATATTTTTGTTTAAATATTTGTATTTATACTTTCTAAGTCAGCATTTATTTTTGTGGCTGTTTACCCACAATGAAAGAGTTCTAATAAAGATGTGCTGAAGTTGCAATATAGATTTGCTGAAGTGATCACCTGTTGTAATGACTTGCAGATCAATGTTTATATTTTATTTTTAATTATAACAACTTAAAATTCTAGATGTTCAGAAGACGTAAAATGCCTCTCTCTCCTTTTCTTTCATTTTTACAACATAGAGGTATTTATTTGATTCCCTTTTAAATATGTCTGTATAATTTAATCTAGAGATTTGTTCCTTTTGCTTGCAATCATAATTTTGTTTTAACTTACAATATACATATGCATGCATATATGCATATATATCAATCTGAAACAAAAATGAAAACATTTTTTGAATTGTTTCAGTATCCCAATTGCTATGACTCCAGAAAATAATTAGAAAACCTAAGTAAAAGATTTAGTAACTAATTGGATCCTGTGGAGAGTCTGTGGAGGACAAGTTGTTCATTTGTTACAATTGTATAGTCTGAAATGTGTTCTGCAGTAATGCAATAAGCTGGCTACTTCTTACAATGGGCCCAATGAAAAATAATCTGTCCCCAAGATGTTATCGGCAAACACTTAGAGAGTTGCTCAGGGAAAAAGAAGAAGAAGGAAAAAAAAAAAAAAAAGCCTAGGAGAGAAGCAAGCTGACTCAAATAGATTGAAATAGGAATGCAGAATAGTTAATATTAGGGCATAGGGATGGGTGGGTTGTGGAAGGGAGAGACAGAGGGAGAGAAAGAAGAAAGGGAAAGAGGATCTTTAGTGGGGGCGGGAGCATCTCCCACTACCAAAAAGAAAGGAGAAAGAGAGAAATGCTATTTAAGAAAGAAAGTTAAAGTCCAGGAAAATTAAAAGATCTGGAACCAAATATACACAAATGGGAAATCGACGAAAATAGACCAAGACAGCTAGTTTAATTATCTCCTTAAAGCAGACTGGACATGATTTTATTTTCTTAGTTATGAGAGCAGTTTCACCAGAGATCCAACTTTCTTGAAATGTAACATTTCTTCAGAATGAAGCATGAAAGAAAATTCCACAAATAAATTGTTTTAGAAACCAAATTTGTGGCTGATATTAAAAATGGTAGTAGAGTCCAAGTGAATGAGGTTAGGCAAGGGAAATCCCCCTTACATATTTGTGAACCAAAACAGCTCAAAGAAAAGCATGTGTTTAGACTGAAAAAGGTGATGATGTATTGTTTGCTTTTACCATGGATTTTATTTGTGGAAGTGAGAATGTACTGGCACAGAAGAAATAGTCTTTGGCCTATCAAAAGTTAAAAAGAAAGTTGAATTCTTCTATTGAGGCAAAGGGACATAGACATAGAAAAGTTCCTCCACGAGTTTTTTTTTTTTTTTTTCCTTCTGGCCATATTAAATAAGTACACTTATTTGTGATAAATGTTCATTTGCATGATTGAGAAATAGAATTTCAATGGCAAACTTTTCATTTTGAGGTCAAGCATAAAATTGACTTCTTTGAACTCATAGGAGCTAAGAACTGGAGTGGAAGTTCTATTCGGATACATCTCCAAGTTACATATATAATGGATGTGACTAGAAGAATAGCTTGTTGAATACGCTTACAAGATAGGGAGGGGAATATACAGAGAGAGAAATTTGTGAAGGCCTCCTGAAGCCCAGTAAGAACATTTCATTTATCTCCGTCTGTCCTATCATCTCTCAATTTATCTTTTTCAAAAGCATACAGTATTCTAGCATGTCATTTAATAGATTTTTTTTTGCAAAAAGTTGGTTGTAATATTGTGTTGATATTTGTTGTCACCAAACTTTGCCAGTTAAAATTGGCTTATGCCAGAAAAACACTTCAAAACTTTTTGAAGCTTTTCTTCTTTCAGACTTATAATTATTTTTAATGAGATGAAGGTTGCTCCTTTTGAGATTTTGGAACTGAAAATGATCATAACTTAAAACTCGAAACCCCAAATTGCAGTTTATCTCCAAGTTTCAGATATTTTGCTTGAATTTGTCTGGTATAAAGTTAATACAAATCATTAATATATAAAGCATTGAGAAAAGGATTTAAACTAGAGCAGGGAGAGAATTCTTCCAAATATGTTTCTTCAGCTTGTTACAAAATTGGGAATCAAGTGAACATGAAGTCCAGAACTAGCAAGATTGAGCACAAGTATCTTTATGGCCATGGAAGACTTCGTGTGGTTTATATGACTTGCATAAAATCAAGTGTAGAGAGACAAAAAGAAAATGAGTCATGTAGCATATTGGTATAGTTGTATATATTTAAGTTGGTGGATATTTCACCCAAATAGGTGGATAAATCAAATATATATAGAGCTCTAAATATATAAATGTGGTTTTTAAAAACTGTGTTTCCTCCAACATTGTTGAGGAATTTGTGTTGAAATAATTTTGCTTTTGAGAAACTAATTTTATAAATAGCTGAAGTGGCTAGTTGTGTTTGGAAGTAAATGCCTGTTGGAGAAATAGGCTAACAAAGGGTGAAGGTGAAGATCATTAGAGGTTTTAGAGCTGGCTGAGACGGGTTGCTGGGGTTGTATAACTGTGCCTGGAGGGCGGGGTTCCTGTACATTCCTACTTCACCAGATAACCTGCCCCCAACACCACTGCAGCTTCTGCCAGACAGATGGAACTCTCCAGCGTGAAAATCTGCGCAGCCATTCCACCAAGCAGGGTAGGTGAAACTTGAATTAAGATTTTCCCCTCTTTTTTTTTTTTTTTTTCCCTACTTGAAGCCAATTGAGGCCAGATCCTGGAGATATGGAAAGAATAGGGGTCATCTAGATTTTCCTTTCGCGCGTACACACGTCTGCACTCTTCCTAAGAACTACCTACCTGTAAGAGTTCAAAGGCGCTTTCATTCTAGATTTTCTGTTCCGTGTTTTTCTTTTGCGTGTTCTCATTCCAATCATCCCCCTTTCCCTTCCCTCCCTCTAGGGCCTCCCCTCCCCCCAACCACCAGCAGTTGAAATAATCCACCTCATAGTTTTTGGCCCCAAACCGACCTTTTCCCCACTCCAGCGGTCAGTTCGCCCAGACCTTGTCCTGAGGATGTAGGCCAAGGTGGTTCCGGGGAATATATGATGTATTGCTATGTTTGAGTCTCTTTTCTCCCTTCCGATTTCTATTTTTTTTTCCCCCCCTTAACCTAAGACTGCCTGGTGTTGGCCGAAGGATGCTGAAGAAAAAGATTTAAGGACTGGGACGCTCTTACCCCAAGATTGGTAAGTGCAAGTGCTTTTCGGAGGGAGGAGAGCTATGCCAGACTGCTTTTGACTAACGCTTAAACCGCGGCTTTGAGGTCGGGGGCTAAAGTGCTCCTCCTCTTTTCTTGGAAAAAATTTCCTTAGCGGGCGCGCTATCAACAGAAGTAGCTGAGAGAATGCATGGTTTTTCCACGTCGGCAGAAAGTCACCAAGGATCCCTAAGTAAAGAGGATGAAGACGTGGCAAAGAGGGATGAAGAGAAAACGAGACGAATTTATAGGGAGGGGAGGGGTAGTGGGAGCCTGAAATCGGTCCCAAAGTGCAGAGTAGTTCAAATCGTGGAGATAGGATTTCTGAGTCTTGCCGCAGCTTCGAGAATACCCTAACGGACCTTTCTTAACGTTCAAACTCCTAGGTTATTTGTTCTCCCTATTTGAGACAAAGCTCTTTTGCTCCAAAGCCAAGGACTTGCCTAATTCTGAAGTTCTTTTTTCTTTTCTTCTTCTTCTTCTCCACCCCCTTCCCCTTGTTTTTTTGGTAGATCGCCCCTCCTCCCCCTATTTTCACACTAACTTTGCCAAGCTCTCCCAGATCTGGCCCTCCGCCCCCAGCTCCTTGGCCTGGGTCAGGCGAGGGTCCCCGCGGGATTTAGCGGAGCTGCTTCAGGTACTGAGCGGCGGGCCGGGGGTGGGAGGCTTCCCCTCCGCCCGTTCGAAGGACGAAGGAAAAGAGCACCGTTCTGGGCTTGACTTGGTCCCTGCTGGGAATATCCCAGTTCCCGGCTTTGGGAATCTCAGGCAAATAATTGATTCTTAATGCACACTTAGGAGACGGCCGCGTAAGCTCGAGAGCCCGGCTGTCCCGAGAGTGCCTGCGAGCGCGCCAGACACAGGTTGGCTTCCTTCGCCGCGAATCCGGGGCCCTGGCCGCGGCTTCCTACTTGCCTTCCCCGCGCCTCCGGGACCCCCGGCTGAAGTCGGAGAAGGGCGCGGTGGCGGGAGTGCAAGCAGTCGCGGCAGGGACCCAGCGGCGTGGTCGTCTGGGGCTTTGGAATCGAGAAGCAAAGCGCTCTAGGCTGCTGAGTCCGGGCGGCGCTGGCGGCCGGGAGCCGGGGAGGAGAGGCGCTTCGGGGAGTGGCGGCGGCCGCGATTCCGGCGGAGGGGAAGGCCGACGCTGAGCGGGGAGCAACAAGGTGAGGGCGCTCTTGCCCAGGACAAGGAGAGCTGGGAGTCTGGTAGCTCACACAGGCTGGTGCCAGGGAAATCGACTCCACAGCCTTGGCTGGCGCGCTTCCCCACCTTTTCTCTCTTTATTCTTGTCCCTCCCTCCCCACCCCCTTTCCCCCTCAAAGTTGTTTCTTTTTGTTTACCTGGTGCGGTTTCAGATCTCAGCACGTATCTGCTAGTTGATAAAACTGTTTTCTTTGTAATAGACATCTTTTCTCTTCTCCACTCCCTACTCCTCTTCTATTTCGCTTTCTACCCCATTTTCGCTTCTGTCCAAGCCTGCGGTCCAAGGTGAAGGGTTCTTAAAGGAAAAGAGCTAGCCTGGGGATAGGAGTTCCCGTGACACTAAGGGTGGTCCTGGGTTGGAGAGAGGGAGGCAGGGTTTTGGGTGGACAGAGGGCATCCCAAGTGTGCGGAAGATTCTCTGGCGGTGATCTCCAGCCTTGGAAAGAGGACGGGAAGAAAAGGACAGGCAGAATAGAGCTCGTCCACTTCCGACTGCCCCCCAGACCCCATAAGACTCAATTTCGGTGCTTTAACGCCATCCTCACCTGGCCCTCTGTCACAACTTGAGGTAGGCAGAAATCTCGAAACTGTTGTGGTCAGAAAAGGCATTTAAAATAATATCAAATAACTCTCAAAATTATGGCTGTGGGTGTGGGAGGGGAGCTAAAACGTCCCACGACCTTTGGGGGGGTCTGTTGCTTAACACCTACAGTCCTCTCCCCGGTCTTTGGCCTCGCAGAAAAGCTGCACGGGAGGAAAGCACTTTGCACATTGCGAGATTTGGAGATTTGTATCCGAATGAAAGAAAGTGTTCCGTTGCCAGACGTGTTTGGGTATTCATTTTCGCCTTAGGTTGAATTTTCCTACACGGCTAGCACTCCCTGAATTGGGGTTGTCTTCTTCAGTTTTATTTCCGCCCCCCCTCCCCCCATTCTGCTCCCCTTAGTGTGTCATTCTTTCAATCAGAATAGGTTTAAGGTGCAAACCTATCTTACTCCACGTCCGGTCAGTCCGTCAGTCCGTATGGCAAGACGTTGTTGATTTCATTGATTGGGCAGAAGGACCAAAAACTGTAGTGGAGTTAGAGAGAGTTGTTTCTCAGCCCTTTCATTTTCTCACTGCTCTGAAATTTAATGACCTGATCATTGTTGTTTGAAGTTAAATTATCTGTTAAATTAGCCCTAAACAATAACTGATGATATTTTCCATTTGGGTCTGGTTGCCCCTGGATGGGAAGGAGAGGAGTCAGAGAATCCTTGATCACATAGTAATATAATCAACACCCATATTTTGGTGCTATTATGTAAGAAAAATCACTTTCAAAGAAGCTGAATTTCATAACTAAGAAATTCTTTTAAAGGCCTGTGCTCTAGAAGGGCAACACTAATTCAAGAATGAATGTAAATAAGCATCTTTGTTGATTAAGAGAAAAATATGAACGCCGTATTTTCATTACTCTATAGAACCTAAATACTCAAAATCATCATACACTGGTTCTTGCTAATCTAAATGAATTCTGCCCTCCAAGGATAAATAGTCTCAAAAAGGAAATTTAGCGTTAAGCAAAATCTGAGCCATTCTAGATGTGAATTTCTAGAAATCCAAGGCATATTTATTTCTTTGAGTCAGACACTGTTTTGCAATCATTGTATGAAACAATTTTGGAATAACGCAGATGCTTTTTCCCCTTTCTTGTTTCAGATTGCTTATATATACAGGCATAGGTGTGAGAGCCTCAGAGTATATTGAGGAAATTAAATTTTTCTTATTTGTTTTAACAAAAGGCCCAAAGAATCTTTAAACCCACAAGCATCAGAGTAGTTGGAAAAATAAGCACTTGTAAAATAATAAGCACTCCTGTGTTTTGCCTATTAAAATGTGCTGACTGAATAACAAGAGGCTATTATAAAGGTTGAAAAGTGCAGAGCAAGAACAAGGAAGTAATTTTACTATTCGATACTTTTATCATTAACAGTGTAGTTTTAAAGGGCGACCGAGCCTTCTTAGAAAAAGTGGAGTACTTCTTCCACACCTTCAGAAATACTCGTACTCTAGATGGAACAAAGTAGAATTTGATAGAACTGGCAGCAGGACTTGTTTATTTATTTATTTTTTTTCCAGGAGTAGTAATAGTAGTAGCAATAGTAAGAGTAGTAGAGTTGACAATTTTACTTTTAATTATACGTTGCAAGCTCTGATTGCAGGTTGGAAGGCTAAAATCGATCATTCCTACATCGATAGTGTTGTCTATGACTGCATTGATTTGTGTTTATTTATGCAGAGATTTTCAGTTATTTACCTACATATTTCAGCATCTGCCTCTTGATTATTTTTGCAGGTTGGTTTTAATGAAACAGCTTACCTAGGAAACACATTTGACAGATCGATTTTAAGCAAACTTCATAGTGAATTATGGCAACCCAAAGAGTTTACAAAATTTCTTATGCGTACTTGCTTTTTAGCCATGAGAAACCTGTTTCTGATTAAAATCTCACGCTACCAGAACACGTCCATTCTCCTCCCCTCTTCACATATTGTATTGATATCTTTCAGTAAAATGGAAAAACAGATGATTTTATGATGTCAGATATGATAGAGTGAAACCGATGAATGAGCCTCGTCTTTCTTCTGTTGGCACGACTCGGTTTTTCTCATAACAATAAGGTGGCCGCTGGGTTTACTAAGGATGTAGATGAAAAATCAAGGAGCAGCAGGATTTGAATAAAGAAATGGTATTGTTTAAAAATATCTATTAACTTTAAGTTATTGGAGGGGCTTACTCATGATATTCCAGAGTTCTTCGGTATATATTAAATGCATATATACACTCATATATTCTATCATTTAGTGTATATGTGTGATTATACCTTAGGAATATAGGCATTTCTCTTGAACTAATAGCTCACATGTGATTGTTATATATCACGTCTCATTTGAGCAAATGCAACAACTAAAGATCACGGGTGGGGTGTGTCTTTTGTAGGTACAAGACAATTGTGGGAGATTGAGATGCATTCGTGTTTGTTCTTATTCTCATCAACACAAAATGTTGAAAGATGACTTGGAAATTGGGGGGGGGGGAGTAGCCTTATTTATCCAGGGCTATTTACTCCTCATTTTATAGGATTTTGCTTGCAATTTGGACAACCAATCTTCTTTTCCTAGTAATTTGGAATACACCTACCAAATATGGTTAAGTCATATTATTCGTTTCTTGCACCCCCCACTCCTGCCACCCCCTCCAGTATTTGAGAGGAATATAGAGAGTAAAAGTAACCGAGTTCTTTCTTGAGAACGAAAGGCCCTTGGGAGATGGAAAGGGACTTAATCTCTTCACCCTGGCGAATTTTCCTGAAACTACTTATCTGTAGCTTCCGCGATGTGAGAGGTGGAGCCTGGCAGTCCAGCGGCTGCAGGCAGAAGGTGGGCGAGCCTGGGGACCTCAAGCTTTGCAGAAGGTTGAAAGGAGGAGTGGAAAGAGAGATTTGAGTTTGTTTATTTGGTTTATTTTATGTTTCTGTCCTGTGCCAAGCCCTTGAAGTTAACACGGCGACATAGCCTTTTTAAGACCAAGCACTCTTGGCATTCTTTCGAGATTGAGATTCCAGAGCATCGGATGAACAGGACTTATAGCTAAGGCGTGCTCACCCACCCCTCCCTCCGTCTTTTTACGCACGCACCAGCTCGTCCTCACGTGCACGGGGTAGTGGACAGTGTTGACTTGAATTGCTCTCGCTTGCTCCAAGCCTTTCCTGTGAATGAACCCGAAAACACTCGACAGGTCGTGAATAATCGTTTTAATGAGTGTGCAAAGCGTGCGACGGAGTGCACCGAGCTGTCGGGTTAAACAAACAACTTGTACCCTGACCAAATCCGATTGTTAAAGTGCAAAGTGATGTCAGTACCATTTCCACTGCCCTTCGGAAAACCACAGATCTGACACGCGGGAGTCCAATTTTCCCCATTAAAGAAAAATAACAATATTTTCCAACCGTGTATGTGATCTTCTTTAATATTAATCTGAGCCAAAGGAAACCTCATTTGAGAGTCATTGCTTCAAAACAAACCAAAAGGGGAAAGGAAGAAGAAATCAGAACAAATATAAAAAGTCTGAGGGAGGGTTTCTTTTTGATAGCTCACATGTCATTGCTGATCAATACTGTAAAAAACCTTACATATATAAAAAACTTTATAGCTCACTACAAGCATATTTCAATTTAACTGTTAGCTAACCAAGTGGGATTGGTAATTTGGTTCTGCACTAAGACTGAATCTCTGAACCTGTGAAAACTTCTTCTGTTGAATATTTAACTAAAATATTTGCTGTTTATATATTGGCCTGTGAGAGAATGAAGGGATAAGTAGTTTCCACATTTATGCTCTCAAGGAAAACAGTTTGGAGGAAAGTAATGGGAAAGGAACCCTGATGGGCCACCATCTAAAACAATAACAAAAAGCACAAGTGAGCTCTTGAGGGATCACACACTCTTCCCTTTCTTTGCACCACTGCACTGGGGAAATATTTTTGTTTCTTTCCCATCCAGTTAAAAGAACTACTTGGAATCAGCCACACGTTCTCCTTTCCTTGTTCATTCTTTTATCTTCTTTCACAATTCCAAACCCCCAATACTACGTGAAGAGTACAAAAGCTAAATCTCAAAAGATGTGAAAGAAATCCCTTTTACATATCCTCTCTAAAAATTTTGTGAAGAGAAATGTGTAAAATGCTTCCCCTGACAGCCCCTGGTATACATCCAGGAGTCAAACAAAATGGCCAAGATGCTTGGAAATCAGTGTATTAGTTCCAAATAACCAGCTTCTTTAACTCGGTAACAATATAGGAAGATTAAGGTTTGTATTTTCATTGGATTAAGTATTATAGCGTATGTATTCTTCCTTATTAAAGACTGCAAATATATCATGTCCTACAGTCTGAAAGGTTATGTGTCCTCAGAATTGTAATCGGCTTGTAGAAATGAAATGTTAGGGATATGGTACGCTTGAGGATGGAAATTCAGCAGCACCCGCTCACTTAACTCCCGCTAGTCATGTTGTCATCTACATACCTTCCTTTCTGACCACCTACTTCACATGTGAATATGTTAATACACAACTGACGGCAATTAAATGAAAGAATCCACCTAAAACATGTACCTGAGGTGTTGGATGGAGTAAGCAATTTCTATAGAAGTTATTGTAGTTTTGTCCATTATAGTTGCTAGTTTTTATATACCTGTGTTAATTTCACACCAGTTGGATAAAATAGAAGGTATTTCCATCATCAAAACTTGGAAAAGACAACCAGTAGTTTAGAACAGTGTTTTTGTTGATTTTGACTGTTATCTAGTGAATGTCTGTTTCCGAAAATCAAATCAGAATATCCTTTATTTTCTAGGAAATTTGACAAAAAATGACTATCAAAAACTAGGGGCTTGCATTTTTTATTGTTTTAAATATTTCTGGGCACACAACAGACTGTGCAGTTATTACCTAAACAGATTTCTTCTCTGTGGGCTGACTGAGTTGAGGAATTTTAGGAGTCACTGAAAGAGCCACATCCATTTCTGTTTTAAATGCACAAACAGTGAAGCTAGAGGGTGCGTCTGTTTTTGTGTGTATATATGTAGTTAAAGAACTACACTATCAAAACATTAATTATATTTGAAAGAGAGCAGAGAGCTTGTTGTGGAGAGAATTGCATTATTGAATTTATATTCCATGGAATCTGTCTGTGGAGAGGGCTGAAATTGTATACCTGTCTTATATGATGCACCCTCTTCAGTGAGGTGCATAACAAGAGCAAAGAGAGGCAAACTTGGAGGGGAGTGAGCTTAGGCATTTGGATGGTCCTCAGCAAGGAAATCCACGTGCAAATGCAAATCACATGAAGAATAAGCATGGGGTCTTTGTTCTCTGTCAACAAAAGCAAATATAGTATTTTTCCTCTATCAAGCAAATCACAGAATGATCTGAGCTGGATTTGGAGGAGGGGGGAGAGGTTGAGTGACTAAGAATATTTCAATTATCATATTTCTGATCCCCAAGTCCTGTTTATTTCACAGCTGCCAAATTTTATATCCAAAATTTAGCTTCTCTTCCTCCCAAATCCTACATTGCTATGAATCATCCCTGATCATTTTTAGTTTTTTGGCTTAATTACCAGTTTTCAGCTTTAAATTACCAATAAACTAATTAATCTGACTAATCTTTCTAAACTTCTGTTGAATAGTATAATAGCTGCAACAACAACAAAAATAAAATAACATACACTGCAGCAATAATGACAGAAATAAAATGTTAATAATAATAAGGCAAACAATAATAGCAGAACCAATTTTAAAATAATCTCTCTGGTCGACAGGATGAAGATGGAATCCATTTCAGTCTGAAATGTGTTTCATGGCTGCAGTCGGGCATTCCTCTGATTTCTTGTTTCACTGGTTAGATGGACGATCCATTCCGGCCCAACTCAAGTATTCTAATAAAGACTCCCTTGGTCTAATATGGTAGGTCTTTTTAATAGCTCTAAGTACTTTCGTACCCATTCCTCCTCGTTCCTATAGGCAGGTCTCCCTTGGACACCATTCCCAAGTAAATCAGTCGGGGATGGAGACTGGGAACAGAGGCAGACACGTGAAGGGATTCTTGGGTAGAAAGACCTGGTGCCTCCAGGCTGGAGTTAAGCTGATAAATGGGCAAGTTGTCATATTGGGGAATCATGTTTGCAGAGCTGAGGAGTTTGAGAAGGACAAAGTAACTGAGTCTAAGGAGAACACTGGCCCTGAGGAGCTCAGCCCAAAGGGCAAGACACAAAAATTAGGAATTAGGTCCCCCCTGATGAACTCTTTTGACTCCTTGGGGCTGAAGGGACAGAAAGGGGACAATAAAGTGAGGGAAGTAGAAGTGAAAGGAGACCAGGTTGAAGATGTTAGTAACCAGTGGTTATCGGGCTAGTAAACTAAGCCTGTCTCCCACGGAGGAGGTAGGTACAGGTGCTTTTGCCAACTGTAAACCTGCCAAGGTTCACCGTTCAACGGGCAAGAACAGCTACCACCAGGTCCTGAGTCTAGGCTGTAAAGAATCTGCCCGTGAGTTTGTACCTGCAGGAATCTAACTCTCCTCTCAGCCAAATGTTCTCCCTGTCTCCTAAGTCCCAGTTGCTCCCCCAGCCTCAAGAAAAAGGAAATGAAAGGAAAAAAAAAATCGGGTGTGGAGGGAATGAGACTTAGTGTTTGTCAGGCAGATGTTGGGGTTAAAGCAGGTTGTTTGATAATTGCCTTCATTCGTGGAGGGGAAAGAAAGCTGGTTAGGAGATGAAGGGTGGGTTATAGGACAGGAAAGCAGAGACTGAGAGAGAAATTCCTTAGCAGCCCAGCAGCTAAGGCCAAATGCAAACAGATCTCAGTTACAGAAGAACAGTTTGGGAGCAAGGAAGGGTGGCGGTTCAATGTTTTTGCTTTGTTCTGTTTCCCTGCAAATTAACGTAGCCCTGAAAATGTATGAGAGAACAAGATCTGCATGCCTTGTTAAAAAAAACAAAAACAAAAACAAAAAAACACGTTACAAAAGAAAAGCATAACTGTCAATCGCCAGTTTTGTCCTCTAGAAAACTTTTTTTCTTTAGTTACTGTCTTCAACCTCACGTATATGCACAGTTCATAACTAAACCAAACGGTAGTTGAAGCAAGGGAGGGGACAGCAAAGAAGGGCCGGCTTCCCTGCTGGTAGTACCGTGTGCATGTATCTCCTCACCCTTCACAGCAGGGAGGCTGAACAATCCTTTTCCGTGTCTGTCTGGTCTTGTCATTTTAAAAAGTATGAAAATATTCCGGGTCACGAGAATACTGTGTCACTAAAAATCGGCAATGAAGGAGGGGCTTTCATTTCTAGGGATAAATTCACTGGGGTGATGCTTACTCTGCAACGGGAGTAAGGCGACTTTGGCTGTGTATCGCTCTGCTCTTCAGTGGTACCCCAGGCTTTCTCCGTGCACTAATCAGAATCAATAACTGCTAAGTTCACTCCAACTCTTCCGGAAGTACAGCTCTGCAACTTGAAGTCAAACCGGAGTTTTCCATAGAAAATCCAATTCTAATTCAAGTCATATTTTAAGGAAAATAGTCTCAGTTACTGGGATTTTTATTTAAATTTTTCCTGTGATTCAGAGACAAGTGTTATTTGCCTCAGTAAGAAAATTAAAAGAAATCAATATTTCAGTGAAAAGGCCCTCAATCCTGTTGTATACATCCCCAAAGTATGGCTTTTAAGAATTTATTTTCAAACACTTTGGTTTTCCCTGTATATAACTGAGAGCCTCTGAGTCATTGGAGACATGCCTAACTAAAAGAAACTAAGTTAATACTTTTATAATGGGAATATCTGAAAGTAAAAATACAATAAAAGCAGTTATTTTACAGAGTGGTAAAAGTCATGCAGACATTTGCATGCACTCACTTTATGCACTTATTTAACAAAATTAATAGGCTTCCACATTCCGAGATCTTGAAAACTCTTTAACCAACATAAACCAGATATTTAAATGCATATACATTTATGTATATACGTTATATATACCATGTTGCGTGTAGTTCAAATATGTATGTTCATTTTTTATAAAAACTAAGAACTAAACAACTATTAGCATTTATAACTTCTTGACCACCAATAGTTGGGTTTTATTTATGATCTGTAAACAATGAAGGAAAGCCAGAACCACTGCATTCTGCTTAGACTGTATTAAGAAGCAAATAAAGGTTTCTTTCTGTCCAGGAGTGTACAAGAATAAGGAATTTAGGGATGAATGGAATTACGATCTATATAGGTTTTCAATAAACCAAGATGTAGTCATTTCCTCCTTTAAACATTAACATCCTACTATTAAAAGAAATATATACAGTTTCGAAGATAGGAGAGGTAAGCCCAAGTCAACTGATGATATTTTGAAAGGAATAGTTTCAAATGATGCTAACAGTTTTTTTTTTCCCCCAACAAAGAACTTTTCAAGGCAGATACAGCCAGATCTGTTGCACCAGTGGCAAAGCAAATATTTTAGAAATGGGCTGTGGGGGGATTTAATGGACTGACACACTTTGAATATTTATGAAGAGTAATATTCCTTTGAAGAGGGTTGTGATTGTCTATCATGCTCCTTATAAATGGAGAGAAACAAGAGAGGGAGGTTTGGGGGAGGACGTGTTCAAGCATCCTGACTATTGCTAATAGTGAAAGGATATGACCTGTGTAGAACAGGAAAGGATTCCATGCCCTGAGAGAAGCTGCAAAAGTCTATTGGTCCTATCACGTTTAGTCTCTTTCAGGTACACACTTCAAAAACATATCCTTTCCACTAGGTTCTCATCTGCAGTTATGGCTCACAGACTGCAGCCAGTTTGTATTAAAGTGTAGCCCAATGCATCAATCCAGTTTTGAAAAGAAAACAACAGACAGGAAAAATAAAGGTACAGTCTTATCAATGAAATTCTCATTGACAGTTGGAGAACAGGGAAGAGGGAGGATTCAAACTGGGGTGGTGGGAGGAGAGCAGTACTCTTTAGGTGAGTTTTGGGAAGATGCTAAGTAAAATGCTGTTCAGAAATTGGGATTAATCGAGCAGTTTAGATACAAATCTGCCGGAAATCATGCTCTGTGCGAATGAAAATGAAGGAATTTATGCATATTCTAATTTTCCCTCTTTGGCTGCTATTTTGGAGGAAGAGACTTCTTTTGCTGATGGTGGGACTTTTTTGTTCCGCACAGGAAATGTGTAAATGAACACAAATGTTATTTTTTTTTTCTCCTTTCCATTTCTCTCCTCCATCCCTCCTCCCCCTTTCAACAACCATAACTTGTTAAGGTCCTCTCGGTTCTGTAGCCACAGATCCCAGAGTTTCTCCCCATTCCAGGATGTTAGGGTGCAAGAAGTGCAGGGGTGGGGGGTAGGGCTTCCCTGGGCCCCTAGACCTTTGGAAATTAACTTAGGAGCTTCCATTCCGCCTTTGGACATTCAAAGACAGTAGAGAGTGAGGAGTCGTGCGTTTAATGTGATGAAAATTCATCTCAAAAGCTATTTCCTCTCACGACTGAATTCTCAGTGAAACTGGGTTGAGGAGAGCTTAAAAGCGATCTTATAAATCAAGTTGTGAAGATCGGTTGACCTTCAGCGCCAAGTCGAAACATTTTCCCTCTCCGGCCTTTGGGAACAAACAGTGCTGGTGCATTCCAATTACGTTAAGACCAGCAAGAAACTCCCTGGCCAGCCTATTCTGATGTTAGTCGCCTAATGCTGAGATGAAGTCAAGTGGAACGCTGCGGTCGTTGTGTGGAATGTATAAGGGACTCCTGAGATGGTTCAACGAACCGCGTGGGGTGCAGGTAGGGGCGGGGGCGATTCGGTCCAAGGGGAGAGAAAGAGGGAGCGGGAGAGGAAGAGCTTGAGAGAGAGAGGAAACGACAGGTGCGGTCTTTCCTCCGGCTCCCGCAGTGGCAGGCCACGCTGAGAGCTTCAGAATCCATTCGGGGACCGGGTGGGTGGGTGGGTGGGGGGTGACATACTGAGACTCAGAGTTTCCACCTTCTTTTCTACCCTCTGAATAAAACTCCTGGAGCCAACGTCATTCTTAACAATTTAATTTGAAAAGAGCCCCGTGGGGCACTCACTCCCCACTCCCCCCCGCCCCAGGCTCCCTCAGCCGCCCGCACGGCGCCGCCCGAGCCCGGACGTCCGCGGAGCCGGAGCGCTTCGGGCCGGGTCACCTCCAGCCCCGCCGCTCCCGGCCCGGGCTTCGGAGAAGGAGGGCGGCGAGAACGAAGCCCCTCCCCTTCCCCCTCCCCCGCATCTTCAGGGCCCCCGTCGGAGCCCCGGTGCCCCAGAGTGCCCGCTTTTCAACCGCCCGTCCGCCGGGACCGCGTCCCGCCTCCCACTCCAGGCTTCCGCTCTCAGGAAGGGGGCGCCGCTCGGCAAGCGCCAGGCAGGTCAGCATCCCCCACGCCGCTCGCGTGACTCGAGGCCGAGTGCCCGTTCCCCTCCCCGTACAGGGGGTGCGGGGCGCAGATTCGGCCAGAAAAACGCGGGGAGGGGAGCGCGGCCCCTTCCCTGCGCAACTCACGCCAGGGTTACAGCCACGTTTTAGGAACCTCTTCGGAAAAGCTCAAAAAAAAAAAAAAATCCCCATTTTGCAGAAAGGCTGCTATGATGGGATGGCACCTTGTGGTCAGAGAAACCCCGGAGCGTTCTCGAACGCCCTCGGTTCTACGGTCAAACCCTGCTCAAGGCAGTTTCCCCCGCGCACACCGGAGCCTGCACTTCCGGTCCCCCTGTGGGGCCCTGAAACTCCGCAACCCGGGCACTTCCGCCCAGTCACGTGGCTGAGGGATCTTTGGAGGGCTGTCCTGTCTATATTTCTGTAGCTACTGGGGACCTCGCTTGCTCCCGTCGTTTCTCTCAATTCCGCACTTCCTTTCATTGCATTGCTTCCTTAAACCTAGCAGGAGGTGGGGAGTGCAGTGGAGGAGGGCTAGAGGTGGAGAGAAAAGGCCCATTGAAGATAACCATTTTTTTTTTTTTTTTTTTTTTTTTTTTGCCTTTTCAGATCACCTGCCCCTTTCTGAGTTCCCTGGACAAATTCACATCAGCAACTAAGACGTAGGCATCTTTTTTTTTTTTTTTTTTTTTTTTTTCCCCCCACGCCGGGACCTACGGCAGTATTTGTACTTAGTAGGCCTGCCATAAATGTTGAAAGAATTCACTGTTTCTTTGGGGGCACGGTGCTTAGAGTTAGTGGGTAGCCTCAGAAATCAGCTGACCTCTGACTTGTGATGTTTTGTTGAAGTCAGTTGATAGATAAATGGTTTTTACAGACATTTTGGAAGGAAGGAAATCAATGGAGACTTGTTGAAAATGTTTTCTTGGACCAAGTCATATGTACGAAGTTAAAATGCTGTGATTTTTAGAATTTGGGGGATTTTCAACCCTTCTGCAGCTCTTCCTTTCCATTCTGCTTTCTTTTTAAAGTTTTACTTTCTGCGGTGAGAGGTCAAGGTCTTATACAGTCAATCTCTTTATTTTCTAAGTTGATTTATTTATTTTGGAGAGAGACAGAGCAAGAGAGGGAGCATGAGCAGGGGAGGGGCAGAGAAAGAGGGGGAGAGAGAGAATCCCAAGCAGGCTCCGTGCTGTCAGCACAGAGCCTGATGAGGGATCCGAACTCATGAACCAGGAGATCCTAACCTGAGCCCGAAACCAAGAGTGGGTCGCTTCATGAACTGAGCCTCCCAGGTGCCCCTGAAGTTAATCTCTTCTACCCAATTTGAGGCAGTAGCTAAGTAATGTATCTTTTGCTTTCCTGCTGTGTCATAGTTTAACCCTTGATTCACTCCTGCATTGTGTCTCCTGCATCATTGAACTGCAGTTGTTCTTTACAGTAACATTTGTTTTTAAATGCCATAAGAGCTTTAGAAACAGGAGAGAAATGTTATAGTTGTGAAGTTGTGAGACTGCAGTCAGTCAGCATATATTAAATGCATGTTCTAGTGAGCACCAGTTGTGTAACCCATAGACTAGTCCCTAGAGTAATGTCCCACTTTCATTGACTATAAAGTAGTGAAAATATATAATCAATAAGTTAATAACCATGAAAGTAATTTGAAAGGTTATAACTGCTAATCAAATTTAAAGCATATTTATTAGCATCATTATTAAGAGGCCTCAGAGGGATACAAATAAGACCTGTTCTTATCCTCTGGGAACTTACAATCTAGTTGAGCATAAGTAATGTGAGCATAAATTGGTAGAAATAGCTACTATGCAATATTCAGTGTCTGGCATATTGAAGACATTCAGTAAACAGTTGCGTCACATATTAACTTGCAGTCATGTCATTCTTCTAACAGGGATAATGATACTGATAAGAAATTAAGGAAGGAGTAATTAGGAAAACAGTCATGGCGGAAGTGAATTTGTCCTTTTTGTGTCACGTAGGGAGATGGGTGTATGCAAGCCGTTTGCGTTTGTGGGGGTAAAGGTGGCATAAATGGAGAAGAAGAAAGATATTTGGTGAGATGGAGTTTGGTGGTAATTTGTAGGAAACCTTAAAGACCATGCAGAGGAGTTTGTATTTGGTAACAGAAGTGATACAGACCTATTGTGGCCCTATGAGCAGAGAGTGGCTTTATTAAAGTTGAGAGTTATATTTAGGATGATTCTAGCCAGCAACCCAGGATAGGGAAAATTGAGGGAGAACGAGTAGGAGAAAAGAGTTTAATGCAGTTCTGGAATGGGATATTACTAGAGAGACAGAGTTATGGCTAGGCCCTTCCTCCCCAATTTTTATACAATGGAAATTACAGTGAAATGATAAAGTCAGTAATGAGCCTTGAATGGAACAAGAGCCACAGTACCCCTGAAATCATTCTTACCCCTTTATTCTTCATTGTTGGTGGCACTAGGAGATATTAGGTGTTGACTGATGGCAACTAATATTACGGTGCCTTCATCACCAATTAAGCTCAAGATATCTTTCTTACAGCATATTTACTCATTATTCAGCTGTGGTGGTTCTCGACTGTCTCAGTTGGGTGTGATTTTGACACCCCCCACCCCACCCCCGGCACATTTGGCAATGTCTGAAGACATTTTTAGTTTTAACAACTAGGGGGCCACTACTGGCATGGGTAACTAGAAACCAGGGATAGATACTGCTAAACCCCTTACGAAGCATGGGAGAGCCCCCCCCCCCCCCAGCAATGAATTATCTGGTCCAAAGTGTCAATAGGGCTGATGTTGAGAAACCGTCCGTTATGGGAATGAAGCATGAGCTCTAACTCTGGAAAGCTACACAATGAGTCCCAGAACCTAACTTCTATTACGTAACAATTTCAGATGACAAAATATGTTATTTGTTTAGTGAGTCAAATGTGCCTCTGAAAATGGCAGTGCTTCTGTCTAGCCCCGAAGCCTTAGAAATAGGAAAATCAGAAGGGTACCTGCTTGGATTTTTTACTTTTTATAAAACGGAGTTAGAAATCTTCCTCAAGGATTTGTCATCTAAATGTTATTTATTAAATTGATAAAATGTGCCTTTGGAGTTGCTTAGCAACTTATGGAAAGCTTGCTTTTTAGAAGTTCATTTGTTTGTTTAAAACTAGGGTAGGTTGCATATTATTAGCTACATTACATAAATCAACAAAGAAATGTACACTGAAAATGGAATAAGATGTTTCAACACATTTTCTGCTCTCCGTGTCTGGCAATTAAAACACTCTAATTGTCTGGTAGAATTGCGTGAAGTATTTGACAAACATTATTTATGTATGAAACTTCAACATAATATTGAGTATGTAAGGGAACCAAAGGGGAAAAATTAAGCAGGTTTGTCATAAAGTATGTGTTTATCGTAACCTTTCTTCTTCAAAAATCTTATCTACTAAGTACTTTTATCAGACACTAATTATACTCTTTCAGAAAAGAATTTCTCCAACACCCTTCAGTGCCTGCACCCTTTAATCATATCTCATTACATCTACCTAATCCATATCTTTTTCACATTGCCAGGGCTCATTAACAGTTTTAAAAGCCAATCTTGGACATTATTATTCCTTGTAATCGAGATGAAAATAATGCCAATAATATTTTATTTCTAAAATATAATGGATCATTTAAAATTTGTTCTGAAGCCATTTCTTCTTTAAATATTAATGAGAAATTAACTTTCAAACATGCATTAAGCTAGCAGGAATGGTGAGATGTGTCTGAAAACCCTGAAGCACCTTTTCGAAGGAGAAGTTATTTTTATAAGCTGTTTTAACAGTGGATCATCAGTCACTTTGAAGGGAAGTGATCCTTGATTAACAGTTGGCTGATATTGTGCTTCCACAGATGTGTAACAGCAGTACAGGTGCCACCTATGAAACAGGACAGGTAATTCACGAGATCTGAGCACCTTCTTTTGCTGATTGAAAATATAAAAGTTTGAATGGGCTCTCATTTTTGTGTATTGCCCCATTTAATTGTAGACAAGACAAACCAAATGCCCCAAATTGTGAACTATACGTGGGTACCATGTTTCCCATACATTTAAAGAAAAGATTGTATGGCTGGTTCTTTATTCTTTTTGATATCCCCTTTTTAGAAAAGGGAACCTGAGAGACAACTGGGTGGTTCAGTTGGTTAAGTGTCTGACTCTTGATCTTGGCCCAGGTCATGATCTCACAGTTCATGCTTGGAGTCTGCTTAGGATCCTCTCTCTTCCCCTCTCTGCCCCTCCCCACTTGTAAGCACATGCATTCTCTGTCTTTCATTCAAAATACATAAATACACTTAAAAAAAAGGAAAGGAAACCATGGATCAGATTTGCAGTTACTTGATTAAAGTAGAGCCTCTTGATAATGACTTTTTAGTCAAATCCCGCCCCTTGGAGTATAGCTACATAGGACTAACACATTATTCTAAAAAATGAAAGTTTCCTCCATGGTTATAATTGAGTTTGAGATTCTTTCTTGAAGATAATTGTTGAGAGTCTTAGGAAAAGCTTCATGGTCCATTGTTTATTATGCATATACTATTAAGTCATAGTATTTGAAAAAGAAACACAAAGCTAAAGTCATTGTTCCCCCAAACCCAGCTTTTGTACAAGCACCTCAAGGTGCTATTCAGTAGTAATGGAGATGTAATAAAGCTTTCATTTTTTTTTCATTCATTAGTTCTGCCAGACTGTAATTAGCTCTTATTTTGGGTGTTTTATTAGATTTTTATTTTCTTCAGCTTTTTCTTTGGAGTGTCTATATATATATTTTTTCTTTTAGAGTTTTATGTTCTGATTTCTGTCCACTGATATGGTTCAGTTTGTTGTTGACTATAGGAAACTGTTAAGAAGAATCAAGTGAAACCATGATAGTTGGTGAGTTTTTTATGCTGTGTCTTATCTTTTACAGTTGCTAAAAGTAGAGTAAGATAATTGGAATTTTAGGATCTGCCACATTTTTTTTGAAAAATTATTCTTGGCATTTTTTTCTTTCAAATTCTTTAAATTTCTTTGTTCATAATTTTTGGGGAGGGTAATTTTGCATATGCTCAATTATACACAACAATTTTTCATATGTTCTTCTTTTTTTTTTGTTTGTTTTTACTTTACCAAAGTAGTTTAGAGTATTCAGATCTTACCAAACTTTTACAATGACACCACAGACGACGCTTACTTTAATGGAATTCCCCTCATTTTATTATCAATTCTAGTAAAAATAAAATTTGGTAAATGTAACAACATTCGATACCGCCACAACACTTACACAAATTAGAAGTCTGGTATTAATATCGTTTAAAGTTGTTTTTGCTTTTGTAACTTCATTTTTATATTTGTCTATTTATCTCTTACTATGAAGAAGTTTTGCCTTTTCTGTATTGATCACTTATTTTCTTGTCCTCTTCATGTTGTTTTTTTCAGAGGTTTCTCATTGGTCAGTACCATGGAGGTTGACAGTCTGATAGCCCCCTACACATCAAAGCATATCTACTCATCCGTGTGCTGTTGTCAATCCGAGGTTTCCAAATATGTGTTCTCCAACTCAAAGAAAAGTAGCTGGATCCAGGCATCTCCAGAGAAAGCTGCTTCAGCATTTTTCTTGGTTTTTGTTTTTGGAATACCTCTTTCTACAGGAGTCTCCAGACTCTAAAGTAACAGAATAGTTCCTAAGTCCATCCAGCTCTTTCCCATGTCTGAATTCTTGACCCTCTTTCCCACCCCCTGGCTCACAGATAAAAAAGAAACAACAGTAAAGGAATAAAAATTGTTCGTTTCTGTGTGACTGAATCATTCTAGTCTTGCAGCACCCTGGTGGGTTAATCAACTTTGCTATTGCCTTTACTATCTCCCACATACTTGTTTGTGGGAAAGTGCTCTTCTTGGCATTTGCCTCTTTGGAAAAAAGAACTCCAGGACGGTGGCACTAGACTTTGCTCTTGAAGTGCATGGCCTGGTGGCAGCATGAAGCCTGAACAAGCTTAGTTTTTCACTGATGGGGAGCAACTGGCATGGCACCACCTTTCCCTGCCATTGTATGGCAGCTTTGATGAATTCTGGGCCATACTTCCTTCCAGAATAACAGTTCTAGCTTAGCATGGGGTTTGGTACCATCATAAAGAGAAACACGGTGACTCCTGTAGGAGGAGTTTGGAGAGCTTTACACCAGCAATCAAGATGTGTGTTAAGATGATTAACTGAATCCTGTGGATACACTGCTTCTACACCAAGTGAAAAAAAAAAAAAAAAAAAAAAAAAAAAGAACAGCTGCTATTACTTATCCTCATAATTTCTCATCAATAGGAAGGAGTTTTCAGTGTGCACTATCTCATCCTGGAATGAATTCTTTCAATTCTTGTCATTAAAAAAAATTATAGACAATTATGAGAGAGGTATTGGCATAAAAAAAAATTGAAATAAAGGACGCAAGATGAGGTTGCCTTTGGATGGTTGCATTTCAAGATCAACACAAAATAGATCAGTTCAAGGATGTGCAAAATTCTCTTAAAAGTACACATAAATTCCTGTGCAGCAGGGTTTGACATAAACTAATTGAAGGTATTGACATATCCACAGGAAGAATTTTAGCCATGAAATCAGATAACAGAGAAGTCAGAAGCAATATGGGTAAAGCCTACCCAGATATGGTTCAGAGATGAGGGACTGGTGCTTAATTCCATTGAGCCTCAGTCCCAAAGACCAGGCCACTCATACTGTGAATGAATATCAGGCTATTTATACTTGATGCTATTAAACATTCTATCCACAAAAATATTTTCATTCTTGAATCCATGTTTTTCAAGCAATATTACGATTATTATTTAGCTTCCAAAGTATCTCTGCTCCAAGGATATATATTAATCACATTAATTTCATATATATCATTGATAATGGCAGTTTAACTTTAGGTGAGTAATTACTACATCCCAGGCCTTCAGTGAAGTTTTTTTTTAAATTTAAATTATTCATCATAAATGAATAATTTGATTTATGGGTCAAAACAGTAATGATTACTGTGCCTCTACCTTTAATAGATGGATTTTTTTTAGCATGTTGATCAAATCAGGGTATAAGATTTTCACTATGAGGGGCAGATCCAGGATTACAATATTTTGGCTAAAGTCAACTCTGTTGGCCTTTTCTGCGATGTACAAAATGAATATACAACTATATGATTCTGTTTGTGGGTAGGAAAGTAGTTGAAGGAAATTATCACTGCTCAAACAGTAGTTTTTTTGAAATCAAATATTACCCTGAACGCAATACTGTATGTTAATAGGGTAGCCCTGGAGTCAAAAAGAACTTTTGAATGCTGGCTTCACCAGTGGTTAGCCATGAGATCATCTTAACTTTCACCGACATCAGTTGCCTCTATAAAATCAGTATATTATCAAAATTCCTTCATAGGGTTACTTTGAAATTAAATGAGATAATTCATATAAAATGCT
Organism: Prionailurus bengalensis; assembly: GCF_016509475.1. Classification (NCBI taxonomy): domain Eukaryota; kingdom Metazoa; phylum Chordata; class Mammalia; order Carnivora; family Felidae; genus Prionailurus; species Prionailurus bengalensis. Next base: position 79,166,022 of record NC_057355.1, read on the forward strand.
AAGCACTATGTTCAGTATGGTATGAAATGAATGGCAGCTAATGCTTTAAGCATTTATCACTAATATTAATATTATACTAAGCTGATATAAATTCAGCATATGACTGGGGAAGTAAGAGTTTGGCAGGGACCGACTGCAGAGTACTTGAGATCATATACATTGACCCTTGAACAATGCAGGGGTCAGGGGCACCAACCCTACCCAGTGCAGTCGAAAATCTGCATGTAACTTTTGACTCCCCTAACACTTGACTAAATACCCTACTGTTGACGGGGTGGATGCCTTACTGATAACATAAACAGTTAACACATGTTTTATATGTTATATGTGTTATATATACTCTATTCTTATAAGTAAGCTAGAGAAAAAATGTTAAGAAAATCATAAGGAAGGGGCGCCTGGGTGGCGCAGTCGGTTAAGCGTCCGACTTCAGCCAGGTCACGATCTCGCGGTCCACGACTTCGAGCCCCGCGTCGGGCTCTGGGCTGATGGCTCGGAGCCTGGAGCCTGTTTCCGATTCTGTGTCTCCCTCTCTCTCTGCCCCTCCCCGGTTCATGCTCTGTCTCTCTCTGTCCCAAAAATAAATAAACGTTGAAAAAAAAAATTTAAAAAAAGAAAATCATAAGGAAGAGAAAATACATTTATAGCACTGTACTGTATTTATAAAAAAAAAAAAACCCACATATAAGTGGACCTGTGTAGTTCAAATCTGTGTTGTTCGAGGGTGAACTGTAGTTTCTAAAAACTATTCCTAATCTAATATTTACATCCAATACAATTGCCATCTTTTCCCTCCTCCAAAGTACCAAATTTTATTTTGTCCCCTGTAATTCTTATTATTCATAATATATGAGAAACAGATAAATTAATGAGTAACTTTCTAGCCTTTCCCAAGTTGCAGTGGCTTAATACTATAAAGATTTATTATTGCTTTGGGGCGCCTAGGTGCCTCAGTCAGTTAAGCATCTGACTGTTGATCTCTGCGCGGGTCTTGATTTCAACGTTATGTGTTCAAGTGCCACGTTGGGCTCCACGCTTAAAAAAAAAAAAATATTACTCCTTTATGTCACATTCTAGTGTGGGTCAGAAAGATAGTGGGCGTGGGTCTTTGTTCCATCCAGTCACTCAGGGGCCCAGTGGTGGCTCTCCCGTCTTCTTCCAGAGGCGTGGAGTCCTCCACTGGACACGCTGTACTAGATAGGGCAGGAAGAAAGCTTGTTGAGGATTTTGAACAATAATACCTTACCACTGGCCCAAAGTCAGTCACATGGCCCAAGCTAATTGCAAGGGAGGTTTGGGAATGTAATTTAGTTGCGCATTAAGGAAGAATATAAATGGGTTTGCTGAACATTCAGCATTATCTCTGCTTTACCAACCATCCAAACACTTCCACCAACAAAACTAAGTCTTATGATTCTTCTCTAACTTTTCATTAATTAAAGATGGTAAGGAACTTTTGCTTACAAAGTTTATTTGCACATAATTTTATAGAGCAAAATATCTCATATTAGAAAGGCTTTATCAACAAGGATTGGAATCTCGGAAAGCTTTCTATACCTTTTGCTAAGTTTTTTGTTCTATAGGAATTCTCTGGGTAACCTCGTGGAACATTTCTCCTACTTCATTTCTACCTAAAGCTCATATATGTGAAAGAGATTATATCCTCAAATGAGCATTTTCCTTGCTTTTATCATCTTGTGTCATTATCTCAACGTTCTTTTATTATAGTTGTTATTGAGAGCATACTTTCAGATTTAGCATGGAGATTAACTGTAAAATAAGTAAATAGCAAATTGTTTTGTTAGAATGAAGTGTAAAAGTCAATGCTTTTAAGAGTTCTTTTTCATTGTTAACTGCTAATTCTCAGCGACTACAATACTCCAGAAAGTACAGATTGACAACCTTACATTTAAGAATTTTTTTTCTATGAAGAGTTGCTGTGACAGTAAACTTTACACATAGTACAAGCTTTGCTATGATACTTCAAAATATGACTTCTTCTAAAGTTTCACTTTACTGATGAAAGAATTCCTTATGTTAAAACCTATGTAGCACACAGATTCCCAGGCACTCTCCAAAAGACAGACTTTTAATGTTTTCTTGATGGTGCTTATTCTTCATGGCAAAAGAAAGAGAGTCAAACTCCGTATTTATTTTACACTTTATCCGACAAATCACAAATGACAGCAACTAGCACTCAACACTCACATTTTAGTAATACTAATAATCTGTTGGAGACTGGCTGTGTATATTAAATGATTTCATTGCCACTAAGTATTAATACGATTTTGAAGGTATAAATATTTTAATTACTTTCTCATAATTAATATGTAATTGGTCTTATGTTTTGATATTTTTGATATTTTATTAGAAATCAAAATAAAAACTTACAGAAAAGAAGTCAAACTATCCCTTATTATTCTTGTTTAATCAAAAGATATTTTTGTGACACTCATTTAGGTACATTCTTAAGTGGCCATTTTATTTTTAAAAAACTTTCTTTTTATATTTTTAAACATTTTTTTTAAATAACTGTATTTTTTTAAGTGTATTTATTTTTGAGAGCTAGTGAGAGCAGAGGAGGGGCGGGGAGAGAGGGAGACAGAGGATCTGAAGTGGGCTCTGTGCTGACAGCAGAGAGCCTGGTGTGGGACTCGAACTCAGAACCAGGAGCCCATGACCTGAGCTGAAGTTAGCTGATTAACTGACTGAGCCACTTAGGCACCCCTTAAAGATTTTATTTTATTTATTTTTAAGAAGGCTCCATGCCCAATGTGGGACTCAGATTCAAGACGCTGAGATCAAGAGAGGCATGCTCGACTGACTGAGCTAGCCAGGTGCCCTTAAATGGCCATTTTAGTAATTAAGTGGAGTTTAATAATGTCCAAGACTCAAACGTCAAAGACTGACATTCGTTGGATGATTATATATTTTTGCACAAACTTCTGTTTTTAATGGTTATTACATTAATTAGTAATTCTTACATGAAATATTTATTGTTTTTGAATTGCTTTTTTAATGCATTCTAATTCTATAATTTTTCATATAATTACCTGTTTGAAAATTAAGAGGTTGTAGAATTGAAAATAACATCATAATTTTTGTTTCTATGATAGCCTAAGCAACTTTAGCCTTTATTAAAGAAATAAAAGTAGAAAAACTAATACCCATAACTACATTAGTTCTCTGGAAAAGCATATTTTTTAATTGAACAATTCTGTGAGAGAAAATGTTTGAAAATATACATTAAAAAAGAAGAAAATGGCATTTTTCTTATTTTATTCAGTAGAAATAAGTTATTAAGTGTGGAGTTCTATAAGAACTATGATTAAATATTTTAGATGTTATGCATTATAAATTCAGTTGTCTTGCATTATGCATCATTGTATACAGCCTTTTATTAATTATATTGTTTGTATTATATAAATAATTTGCTTTATATTTTAAAATAATGATTGTTGAAGATGAGGAAGCATTTACTGAGAAAATAATTTCAGTTATTTTAACCTTTATACAAGCATTCTAAAACTTTAATTTCATTTACTCTAGTAAATATGAACCTCTAGACAAGTTTCTAAGTTTCAGCATACTTGGACATAGAAGTTATTGAATATTCATTTAAGAAATTATCACCTTGAATGCTGCATATTCTTTATGAGATTTCATATAATATATTAAGGATTGAAAAGGTTTAAGTGCTCTAGACTTGAAACTATTTTGTTCCTTTTGTTTCAAAACTTGAACTGTTATTTAAAAATTCTACATTTGCATCACCAAACTTTTACATTGTAGACCACAGACATTTGAGCTTAAGATTTTATGCACATTTGACAAAAATAACTTTAGTCCTATAGTAGTTAAGCACAAATTGTTCAGCATTTGCAGTGGTAACATAAACGCTAATTATAGTTTATTGCCAAACCATTTAAGATTTTATGTACATGGACTTCAAGACATTTTTTTCCAAAACAGTTGTTACATTTCCCCTGTTTCCTGCATGGTGGATTTTGAATTTAGCATCTGACATGTTTTCTCAACTACTGGTTTATAATGAAAACATGTAGGTACTCGAGGGAATGTGTTAAAAGCAAAAATTCTATGATCCTTGAAAGGTAAGTGACAGCGCTGAGATTGTCACATCTGGATCAGAAATGTCTCATCTGTTTATCTATCTAAACAAACACAAATAAGATAATTAAGATCCTAACAAAGCATGTTTTGAAAAACAACTTATGGCTTTGATTAGGTCAGAACCCAGTGATTTTTTTAAATTTTTCTTTGTTCCCACATGTGAGTCAAAATGGATTGACCTTCAACAATGAGTGCTTTTGAAGGATTACAGCAAATCTATTATTTCATATTTTGAAATTTGACAGTAAAATTAATTCTTGGCTTTCAACCATCATATATTTATATATATACATATATATAATATACTTAAATATACATATTTATATACCTATACACACAAACACATGCATACGCACATATATAATCATGTACATTATAGTATGCCTAATTATTCAGCTAAATTTACCTCACCATACTTTCACTCTTATTAGAATAGAGCTAATATATTTCAGAGTTGCAAACCTGTGGCTGTGAAAAATCAGTCACACACAAAAGGAAAATGAATCCCTCAGAAAATCACAATTGTTTACATTTAAAATAAGTTTTTAGCGTCATAGTAAGCTGTTACTTGACTTTTAAATTTAGCTTTGTATGTACATTATTAAAGAAGAAATTTTAATGTAAGCTAATATGTTCTAAATTGTATTCATTTTAACTCTTAAAAAGACCTATTTTGATATTCCTAAGACAGGAAATTAAAATATTTTGTTTATATTCCGATCAATTTTGAATTAATATAATCATACTCTCTTGTTCAGGTAGTAGTAAAGTAGTTGTTTAATTAAACATGTCATTTGTTTACACTGTAGTGTTTCAGAAATGCTAGTTCAAAAGATAGGATAAGGACTTCTATCAAACATTTCAATCTGACAAGTAAATTACATTTCTTCCACCATAAATAGGTAAGCAGAAAACCATAGCAGTGATGAAAAGACATATTCTTCTTACTCAGAGATATGATATGCAGTCTACAAAATAGGAGCTTTTCCAAACTTCAAGATTAAAACAAAACCTCAGCTTTTACTATTTAAAATATTATAAATTTATTCAAATACTTTTAGCATTTTAAATGTTATATTAAAATTGTCATTCCTTTTATTAGCCAACTCAAAAGGCAAAAAAAATAGCGGATGGATTTTGATGGGAAACTCTGGATAAAATGAAATCCATGAATTATTGGACACATATGAAGAATGAGAAGCCTCAGTCAATGCCATCTCAAGTGAAAACATTCACAATGTCCCCCATTTGCCAAAGCAGGCTGGAAAGAATTGTTTACATTTTTTACAATTTATATTTTGTTAAGTAGCCTTTGTTGTAATTTCTCCTTTGCCTAGAATGTTTGTTGTTATAGCAATTACCATTGCTTTCACTATAGTAAAAGGCATCCTCCTAACTTTTAGTTAAACTTATGAAGTGAAAAAAAAGTCAATAAAAATTATGTATGCAAAGTAAAAATTTTATACAATGCTTAATTTGCAAAGAAATTTGGATAATTTTGTCCAGCCTTCTGGAACTAGAGGACAGGTTTTATATTTTGGTTATCTTTTGTATAACTAGAGTATAATGACTGTTTTTGAGAAAATATTTCTGGTTTTTATTTTCTCATTGAAATGAAAACATTAAATGGGAAAACTAAAATATTGCTAATAGTTATGAATGAATATGTAGGTCATCAGAACAAGGAAAATTGATAGTACTGTTACAAAACATAAACAATCTGATTTTCTGTTCTTTATTCAAAGTTCGGTTATCATGAACTTTTTAACTACGTTTTCAAAATTACTGAAATATTGTCTCTTTATGAATTCAAGGCAAATATAAAAAGACATTTCTTCATTTTCTAATTGAATCTCTACATCCTTCTGTTAGGTTTTTAGAATTATTGTGATAGGAATATTGATATTAACCAATATTTATTGAGTGATTATTATGTACAAGACACTTTACATATGTTTACTATTTGGATACATTTAGTCATCTCTCCATACACACACACACACACACACACACACACTGTTATGCCCACAATATAGTTAAATTTTATTGAATAGATTAAAATTGTATATGAAAGAGAAATTAGGAACCAGTCTTTTACAATTAAGTTAACAAAAAGGGATGTTAACATGTGGTAAAACCAATCTGGTACTATTTTATGTTGGCAGTTATGTTTTTTTCTCTCCTCGGTGAACCACAAAGAAAGAAGATGGGTATGATTTTTACAGGGGTGAAATAGGTTGTCTGTCAGTTGGATTTAGGCGACAGTCTGTCTGCAAGCCGTAAGATGATCTGCAGAGCGCCAGAGGAAAGCAGGCAGGATTCCTGGCTTGCAAGAATAGATATTGATCTACCTTAGCCACCTAAACAATGCCTCACCTGTTTGCCTTGTCCATACCTTATTTTACGCAGTCTAATGCTTGTTTTGTTTGACTTTTCTTTTATTTCTCTGGATCTGAGCTTTGATACACTTTGGGGAGTACATAAACACAGTGTTGTACTTGAACATCACCATACTTCTGAGTCCTCTGGTGGTTTAGGACCACCCCTCCCTCTTGAATAGCTCTGTTATTGAAAATTATGAACCAGAGCTAAATTACGAGGCCTCATACAGAAGAGGTTGATCCACAGCCTAGTGTCCAATAACACTGAACGTGAGATGCTACTAATTACTGCCCTATGGACCTCGTTTAAAATTTCTTAAATTTCAGCTTGTAAAAGGCTTTATTATTATTAATTCTTTTTTTCCTCAACAGATAGTTGAAAGATAAGCCACTACAGTATTTAGAATTCTATCCATTTTTTGGAGCACAACTATGTTACTCTGTACTGCCTCAAGCACTAATGAAATACAAAACTACATTCAGCTTCCCAGTAAACTATAATATAAATATTTTACCAGCACTTATTATTAGTTTGCCATTTCCTGCTGACAGCTATTCCAACTTTGCCAGCAGGCACTGGATCTCACAATTGTATTATGTTTTGAACAAATAGCGACAAACAAAAATTCTCACAAAATAAATGAACAAGATTTCCTGGGAAAAAAAAACCTCTTCCAATGTTAAATGAATATTTCTTTCAAACTCTGACATGTAATATTATTTAATTTGCATATTGCACATTTCACTTTTTACTGGAAAACAATTAAGTTAACGAGGAACTAAATAATGTGCACTCAGGGATAATTTAATATTACTTGTTTGATTTTAAGAGTTTTTTTTTTTTTTAACTTTTTTGCTGTTCTAGAGAAGCCCACATCCTAATGCTTATACTGACAATGGAGCACTCTGGTTTTCAAATGATACAGTGTAAAGACCAGCAGAGAATGGAGTCATCTTTTTGAGAACCACAAAATGAAAAGGTTCATGTAAAACTTTGTGACTTTTCTGTGCTGTCCAGGAAGACCATAAAACTTAGCAACTAATGAAATATGAAAATGCTTAAAATATATCTTGGCTTTAAACTGGAATAACTTTCTACTAATGCTGCTTCTATCAGTGATAATCAGTAACCAGCAAATACATCCACTCCCTCGCCCTACCCTTGCTTCATTACAGCTCACTAGGATAAAGCACCACCTTTGTTAAGTCAAACCCTTCAGTTACGCAAGCTTCGCCCACTTAACTGAATGTGGCTGGAGAAAAAAAAAACAAAACAAAACATGAAACAATGCTGACTGATCTCACCCTAAGTTTGGGATCACTTTTCTTTTTAAATTTTTTTTTTTTCTTAATGCTTATTTATTTTTCTGAGAGAGACACAGTGCAAGTGGAGGAGGGGGCAGAGAGAGTGGAAGGGAGGGACAGAATCCAAAGCAGGTTCCAGGTTCCAAGCTGTCAGCACAGGGCCTGGCGCGAGACTTGAACTTTCGGACTGGCAGATCATGACCTGGAGCTTGAACTCACCGACTGGGAGATCATGACCCGAGCCAAAGTCAGATGCTTAACCAATTGCGCCACCCAAGCGCCCCTGGGATTGCTTTCCTCAAGCAGGTCTTTAATTCTGTGCAGCACTCGTACTACATTTGCCTACTTCATTCATAAGATGCAGATGATGGTTTTACATCTTTTCTCCTCAGATCTCCAGCATGTCTTTCCTCATCGTCATCCTAAACTGCTGTCCATAATTTTTACCCCACTAAGAATGGAGCAAACAGCTCATTTCCATGAGCTCCTACTTCTGCATCTACTGACCTAACTACATTTGACTGTATTTGTGCAAATATACTTGAACTTTTTATTACCATACACCTAGAAAAAGGCTAGCCCACTCTACTTGGGTACCAGATCGCATCCTTCTGTTCCCTACCCTATAACGTGAATCTAGCAATTCTCTCTGCGCTTCCTTGGACCCGCACATACTTCCCTCCATACCCGATGGTTCACACCAGTACACACACATGTTATTTCTTGCGCTTCTAAATAAACTCACTCTTGCCTCCGTTTCACTTTCTGTCTCATCCTCTTTACAATCTTTCCTCTTCTCTCATTCCTTTTAAAACAAAATTCCTTGAAAAAGAGTTTCCATATGCAGTTTCCAACTTCTCTCTCCCATTCTTTCTTTAAACCTAAACAGACGGCGTCAGAACTTCCCTGAAACGGCTTTGATCAAGTCGCCGGGAATTCCACGTGGCTAAATCAAATGGCCAATTCCCAGGCTTCATCTAACTTAAACTCTCATTAACATTTGACAAAATCGATCACCATCTCCTTCTTACCACATTGGGCTTTATTTGGCTTCCAAACTTACCATGTTGTTTTGCTTTATGTTTGTTTTGTTTTCCCACTTCTGGATGTTCTGTTAGGCGGTTTCACCAGAGTGAGGAGGCCTAAAGCAGATGCTGACCACACCCTCCCGCTTTAACAGCCACACCTTCAGAGCCACCTCTAAGAGCCAAGACACCAGGAGAGGCCTAGGCACCGAGCTGGCTCAAAAGCCGCAAGGGGACTTCTAAGAGCTGAGCATGCATCTAAAAGGTGCAGCTTGCCCTTAAGGCCACAGCCAAAGCTCATTCGAAACTCATAAATATACAACACACGCAAAAATACAGTTATAGCACAATGCATCATGGGTAGGCACATGCGCTGAAGCCAAACTGTTAGGTAACCACCAGCTGTCAATCAAAAATGTCAATCATGGCCTAATTTACATATGCAGAAAGCTGGCGCAAAAAGATGCAGCTAGTGCTTCTCTCCTCCATTCCCTCTGTTGTTCTGGCAGGAGCCTGGTTTCAGTCTGGAAAGTGTACTGTACTTACACTTAAGATACTCAGTAACCCCTGTCTCCTTGTTCTTGTCTCGGGTCTCCAAATCTTTAGCATCTGGGACAAGACTCTGGCCGCCCAGTAACAGTTCCATCTCAGATTTGTTGTTATTTCCTCCCAGTTTTCCTGACTTGTAAACATCGCGGTGCCTCTGGGCTCAGAACTCACATCAATTCTTTTTTGATCTTTAGTAATTACTTCGTTGAACTCATCCATCTCAAGGCTTTAATTGCCATTGATATGCTGGTTTAATATACAGATCTATGTTTGATATAACAATACAAAAACGTACAAATATATCATATAAAATATATTTGTATGTAAAATATATAAATACATTGTATATAGACCTATAAACATATTATATATAAATTGGCATAGGGGCGCCTGGGTGGCTCAGTTGGTTAAGTGTCAGACTTCAGCTCAGGTCATGATCTCACAGTTGTGGGTTGGAGCCCTACGTCAGGCTCTGTGCTGACAGCTCAGAGCCTGGAACCTGCTTCTGTTTCTGTGCCTCCCTCTCTCTCTGCCCACCCCCTCTCATGCTGTCTTTCTCTCTCTCAAAAATAAATAAACATTAAAAAATTAAAAAAAATTAAAAAAACCAAATCGCATATAGATACAAGTGATTCAGATTTCTTTTGTGAATTACGTTATTTACAGCTACCCACAAGATACGTCCACTTGGATTGCAAATATACATCTTAAGTTTAACATGTCCAAACATGGTCTTTTCCCATAACCTCACCCACTCTTTTCCTGTTCAGGGAAAGGCAACTCCATTCTACTAATTACACGAAATAAAATTCCTTAGCCTAGCCTTTGGCTGTTACCTCTCTTTCACATACGACATTCAATCTGTCAGTAATTTATGTAGGTGCTATTCTCAGAATGTATCCAAAGTCATCCATTCCTTGCCACCCTCACTGGCACAACTTGGGTCCAATCCATTCATCATATCTCACCTGGATTATTACAACTCTCTTCTGCCTCTGCTTCTGCCCTTGTCTCTCATTGATTGCACTCAACCAGTAGCCAGGAAATGTTCAACTCTAACTCAGGCAATCTCATTTTTCTGTTCAACTTCCTACTGTTTTACTATTTTAGTCAGACTAAAAGCCAAAATCCTTGCAAAGATTATAAGGCCTTGCATGACCTGTGCTCTTCCTTATCCTTCTGACTTCATAATCACTTCCTCTCTTCCTCAAGCACTCTGACCTCTCTAGCCTACTAGCTGTTCCTCAAAGGTATCAAAATTGCTCCTGTCACAGGACCTTTGCATTTCCTGTTTCCTTTGCTGGGAAAGCTTTCCCTGCCTCCACCGTACACACATACAAAAAATGTGTTATATGGCACATCTATGCCCCACCTCCTTAACACAGATTTCAATGAGTCCTTCCCAGACTATATTACCAAAAATTTGATCCTTCTCCCATGATTCCCATGACTTCTCCCTGCTTTGTTTTTCTCCTTACCATTTAGCTAACATACTATATATTTTACTTATGTAACTTGTTTATTGTCCATCTTTCCCACTAGAATGCAAGTTCCACCATGTCAGGGATTTTGTCTTCTTCATCTTATTTTGTCTATGATAAATCTCCAATGCTTAAAACATGCCCTGAGATAAGGTTGATGAGTAGTATCTGTTTAATGAATGAACGAATGATTTAGGGAAGGCTGTGTAAAGAAAATATTTTCTTAAATTTTAATTTTTTGTAATTATTTATAAATTGTATGATGTCTGACGAATTGAGGAAACAATTAATACTGTATGTTTATTCTCTGAGTCTTCTGATCTGACCTGCCAACTCTGTCACTGCAACTGTTAATTTCAAAGGCTCTGCTATCAGGCATACGATAGTTTAATCTTCTATCTCCTAGATGTCCCACTTGAAAAAGAATGCTATTTATAAAATTCATTATGGATGAATGAGAGTAACTTAAAGTTACCTATTCTGGAATTTAAAAAATTACAATCAGAAGGAATGTGTGATGATCTCCTTCCCTTCTGGTTCTTTGTATCGACTTTTCCTTTGGCCCAATATGTTTTTACTCCTTCTTCAACTTTTCAATTTCTGTCCTTGAAGTCTCAGCTTAGATGTCACTTTCTTGATAAAATCTTCTCTTAATCACTTCCATCTCTGTAAATGGGGTTAAGGGCCATACTTACTTTCCTCTCTCATGACACCACACATTGGTGAAAATGTTTATTTTTCAGTCTCTTATAATAAATAGACTTCAAACGAATTAAAGGCAGGGTGCTTGTCTTATTTTGTTATGCATATATCTCGCAAAACTCAATGCCTAAAATATGAACAAACATTTACCAATGGTCTAGTATTCTAGGTACTTCTGCCCTCTAGAGATAGGACATAATCAGTTCCACTGAGACTCCTGAGAGTATGAAACAGGTGCTGTGTCTGTTTTGTTCATGTTTGCATTTTGTGTCTGTGCATTATAAGTATTTAATACATGGTATTGAAAGCTATTCTATGTAGTGAAATTAATAACGAATATAGGCACGGATATACATATCATTGCTTCGTTTTTTAAAATGTTTTTTTTTAATTTTTTAAAGTTTATTTATTTATTTATTTATTTTGAGAGAGAGAGAATACAAGCAGGGAAAGAGCAGAGGGAGAGAAAAAGAATCCTAAGCAGGCTCCACACAGCCCTCAGTGCGATGCAGGGCTCAAACTCACAGGGCTGGAACTCATGGGGCTTGAACTCATGGGGCTCTAACTCATGGGGCTCGACCTCACAAACTGAACTGTGAGATCGTGACTTGAGTCAAAACAAGAACTGGACGCTTAACTGAGTCACTCAGGCACCCCAACATATCATTGCTTTCTACTGCCTGTTTTGGTCTTCAAGAATCATCACCTGATAAATGCACTCTGTTAACACAGAAAAAGCATATCACACTGACCTAGGTTTTGGGTAGTTTCCTTTACAAAAATCTTTATGTTTTTAGATTCTTGTTTTCTTTTAAAAACTTGAGAATATCTTTCATGACAAAGTTGTGTTCTTCTAGGACATTTTGAAGAAGATCTTTTTCCCAAAAGTCATTTTGCAGAAGGCTGATTTGGAGTTTGTTTCTTTTAACTCTTCAGTGTTAGCAGTCAAGTTTTTGTTTTGTCATCATAATAGCATTTTAAGTAATGTCCAATTGCTTTTATGTCAGCTTCCTATTTGCATATGTAGACTAAGGGGCAGAAAGTGGAGGATACCGAGTAGAGAGTGTGGAGAAACTGAGGAGCACTCAAACTTCATATTTCACCAGCTTCATATTATTTGCATGATACAAAAACAAGCATATTACTCAAATACAAGAACTGGATTGGCTCTTGTTCTAGTCTCAAGTGCAAGATAATTGCCAAGTGAATCAAAATTCCTCCCCACCCCCAACAATCACTTTCCATATCTCTATCCTAAAAATATAATAAATTTTATTGAAAGAATATTCTGACCCACTGATTGAAAATATCTGTAAATCACATATATATAATAAAGGACGTGTGTCTGCAATATGTAAAAAAGCTCTTACGATTCAACAATAAAAAGTAACTCAATTTAAAGATAGACAAAATATTTGAATAGATGCTTCTCTAAAGGAGTATTCGAAAGGCCAATGATCCTCTGGAAAGATGCCCAACAACATTAGTCACTAGGGAAATGCAAATCAAAACCACTATGAGATACCACTTCACACCTATGAAGGTGGCTCAAATACAAAAGGTGGACAATAACAAGTGTGGATGAACGTGAGGAGAAATCGGGACTCTGATATGTTGCTGGGGGAATGGTAAAATGGTACAGTCACTTTGTAAAACAATTTGGCAACTCTGTAAAATGTGACCTTTGTCTCTTTCCTGAGTTTGATCCCCTAGCTGTGGATTGCTAGAGGCCACTTCCTTGAGGCACTGTCCTGGAGTTGGTGAAAAGCAGTTCCTTCAATAGCTTCCTGAGAAAGACCAACTAGAAGGTAAGTTATTTGAGACATGACCTGGAAAGACTATACTCTGTTCTCACACTTGATTGATAGGCTGGTAGGAAATAAGTTTTTCTCAGTATTTTTGTTATTTTCCCCTCGTTTTCCACTTTCTATTCAGTGATGCTATTGAGCTGTTGAATCCTATTTATGACTTTGTTTGTTTACTTGTTTATACTACAAAATATAATTAATTCTCCTCATTCCTTTCAGGCAGGTCTACTTATTCCAAGTGAAGTGGAACAAATTCTACAATGATGGAGAATGTAGGATAGTTTAAAATCCAATTTAGTCTTCTAGACAATGTATATTGCTCAATGGATTTGTCCAATACATTTAATTCGACTTTTCTAATTTTTGCTAGCTTTATTGGAATTTCTTTTGATACACCTTAGATGACATCTTAATTCCACTTAGAATGGTGGTCAGATGGCAACACATGGTGGGGTATCATTAACTAAAATGAAATCCTTTTCTGTAAAACATGTTTAATTTCTTTAAAGTTCTGACAAAGTCATTCTATGGAGAAAAAAAAAAAAGCTTTCAACTGCCAAAGTAAAGTGATCAGGGAACAGGAGATTAGAGCAAACACTGAAAAGGGAAGATAATTTGTGAACTGACAACCCATTTATTTATATTTACCAGATAATTACTTCACCTCCTGCAACACTTTGATTATGAAATAAAGGATGGAGGAAATTAAGTGGATTAATTCAGTCAACAAAAGTGTCAGTTTTTATTTAAATTGTTTTTAGAGATTTTCAGTCAGGTGGGTAAGTGAAAAGATACTCTCTATCCTTCTGCCCTGGGAGGATGTCAGAATCTCAGCAATGGCAGTTGAGAATATAGGGCTGCGTTCAGAAGGGGAGAAGGGATGTGCGTATATTTTGTAAGAGTCCCTAGGGGATTCAGATATACCTCCATGCTGGTTTAACCAGTGCAAGCTTGTATTTCCACTTTACAGTAGCCACTTCACTCAGTCTCTCAATTGCCTTTTATCTACCTAGTCCTGCTATTACTTCCCCCTTCTCTCCATTTTCGGAAGGGAAACGAATTGTGATAAAGTGAGACATTTTGTGGTGAAGAGGATACAGTTTTACTACCTTTAAAACATTTCAAAAAGCAATACAATTAGCTAAGCACTTATGTTTTATTAGTAATAGCAAGCAAAATTAATAAGTAAATTCAACTAAAAATGATTATGTGTCAGAGTGTATAGTTTTTACATTGACATTTCACATAATCTGACTTTGCTTAGAAGAGAAATCACTCGGCTGTTAAAATTACTTTTAAAGAGCTGTCAAAATTGGAAAACCTGCTGTCAAAAATATGATGAGAAAAGTTTAAAAATGGTAAAGTATGTTGACTTAGATAAAAAATATTACCTTCATGAAGGAAAACTTGAATATTTATCATGATCTTCAAAAGGGATGACTTTTTCTCCCTGAAACTGGACATCTTTGTTTTAAAAATTATATCTTGACAAGTGAAGGATACCATGTATATTGTACCACAATGAGAACACGTCTGGGTGATAGAAAATGTTAAAATATTAATGCTATCTATGATTCTTCTTACTATTATTCATTTTGCCTCATTTTTAACTGAAGAGAACTTTTAACCCTTGTCCTGATTTTCAGCTTCTTGGAGTTCTTACACATGTATTGACCAAACAAACATATTTTAACTAATAGCAGAAGAGTGCAAATATATGTTTTCTGAAAAGCATGGTGATATTTTTATATTTTTATTCTGCCTATTCCAATTATAAGAAAAAATATTATCTCCCGTAGGTCAGATGCTCATTATGCACCACTGAGAGTTTGAAGTACAAATGGTTAATTTTGAGACTTCACATTAATCTTTCAGTTAAAGATTGATCCTTCTGTCCCTATCATAATATAATTCAAAACACATAAATTTGTTTGAGGGCCTTGGAACTGAGGAAAGATAGATTAGTAAAACCAAGCCTCTTTTAAACTCTCCATTTTACTTTGAGTGAAATCTGTCAGTAATGTAAACCTCAAGGAGTTGAACTTCTCTTTGAACTAGTCACTAGGATTCTCCAGAATATGTTAAACATTTGATTATCCGTTCTTTATAAAAATGATTAAGGGCTTGTATTTAGGTGAATAAAATATATGAATATGAAATAAAACACAAGTTTTCCCCTTATTTTTGTGCCTACATAAATAATATAAGACTTAGAGTTGGTAGGCTGAGTAACTGTTTTGTCCACTTCTTACTGTTATGTGACCTTAGGTTTGCCTGTTTCTCCATATGTAAAATAAAAAATTGTAGCTATCCCCCTCTGACACATTCACAAAAGTCTTATGAGGATTAGTATACAAATGATTGAAAAGCGCTTTGTAGATATAAATGTTTGAGCAGCTCTGTTGTATAAAGAAGAAAAATAAAGATACAACTCTAACAGAGGGGATTATCTGAGCTAGAATTGCAGAAGAAAAAAAATTTCCCTGCAGAAAGAATTACTCAGTACAATTGTCCATGATGAGCAAAGAATATCATTTTACGGTAGTTACTATTTTATTGTTAAGTGAAATAATTTAGGGCTGGCTAGTAGATATCCTAATATTTACATAATCTTTTATTGTCTCTAGATGTAATCATCAAAATTTTAAAAAATTGAATTTCACACACTGCATATATATATATTCTAAAACATACAAGCTTAACCAATAAAGATACTTACAAACATTGCAATGCATGATAGAAGTGTAATTTCATAGCATCAACTTGAAATGCCAGAATAATTTTACGAGATGTCAACTATATAGAAAATTAAGTGTGAGGCTTGCAAATTTACACATATTTGAATCTGAATATATAAAACTTATTGTGCTTAGAATAATGTTGATATACCCTTATTATACATGTGCATAAGAAACTATAAATTTAGAACTCTAACCGGTAATCCAAAATAGAGTATGTGTACATTGAAGAAAAGTTTGTGTTGCTATGGGAACTTTGGCTTTGTTTACATTATATTGCAAACTATATTATGTGCCTTGGTTCACCTTAATGACTACCTTCATATATTGCTAATTATACTATTTTCCCTCATTCACTCTGATGATTAACTCCTTAAGGTTAATACTGCTCATCTTTATTGAGTTAGTTCATATTTTTCTCGAATACAGAAATATGAACTTACATTTACCTTCATTTGTGAAAATTGCATTATGCATGTCACCATCACCTGTTCATTACATTAAGTAAAAGGAGTTTTAGCTTTTATGAAATTTGCAAAATTACATTTATGAAAATTATAAGCTTGACCTTGTTTGCCTATAGATACAACATGTGCCAAATTGTAGAAAATAAATTTGTGAACATTTTCTGTTTTGAATATAAAAATGTATAATTTCCTGGAACGCCTAGGTGGTTCAGTCGGTTAAGCGTCCGACTTTGGCTCAGGTCATGCTCTTGCAGTTCGTGAGTTCGAGCCCCATGTTCGACTCTGCGCTGATGGCTCAGAGCCTGGAGCCTGCTTCGGATTCTGTGTCTCCCTCTCGCTCTCTACCCCTCCCCAGCTCACACTCAAAAATAAATAAACATTAAAAAAATTTTTTTAAACGTATAATTTATAATTTCCTTATTGAGAATTTCTTCTAACATTTTAAAAGAGGAAATCTAGGCCATTAAAAAAAAAGTTCACATTTTCAATGTATAGGCAAAGACATGATGAAATATTCATTATGTGTATGCAGAATTCCTGCTGAGTTAGTAGGACTATATAGAGCTAGTTAGTAATGAATGTGTTAAATCATAAATATACCTATAGAGCCGATATTGAATCTCAAGGGTTTGGTTACCTTTCCACATTTTCCAATTAAAAAACTTGAATTTCAGAAAAATTTTAGAATGAAAACTATGTATGGATTATTTCAATTCTGATAAACTGGGGTTGCTATCTTTATTCAGAAATGGTCCCTGGGTTTCTATCATGTGCTAGATGTGTGCTGGGCGTGGATGTTCATGGTAATATAGGTAAGCTTTCATAAGGTTAGAAATATGCAAGAAGCAATTACAATATAGTCTTTCAGATCCTGTATTTTATAAAGCTGTTGCAAAATCCCTTGGGATTTTTGGGGGGGCCTTTAGTAGTGTATTTATTTGAGATGTTACATGAGGTAGTCCCTGAGCTACAAAAGGTAAAAGAACATTCTCTTATTACAAGTTGATAAAAGTAAAAGGTAAAACATTTTTCACAACAGCATGAACCACATACTCAGAAAGAGATATGGGTTTGCTATAAATAACCTCATTCCCAGTCCCCTATGGCTACTTTTTAAACTTTATACAGATAATGAATTAAGTTAAAATGCACTATTATATATACACTTACATATATAGCATATAATATAAAATATAAAATGCACTATAATATTTGGTAAATTTCAGGACCAGTATTCTTAGTACCCCATAATATACATTTTATCATTTATTTTATTATTTTTTTAAAAAATTGTTTTTTCATTTATTTTGAGGGAGAGAGAGAGAGGGAGAGGAGAAAGAGAGCACATTCAAGGGGAGGGCAGCAGATAGGAGAGAGAGAATCCTGAGTGGACCCCATACTGTCAGTGCAGAGCCTGACCCAGGGTTTGATCTCAAGAACCTGAGCTGAAATCAAGAGTTGGTCACTTAACTGAGTGCACATCTTCATTTTAATATCCAAAATAAGGAAGACTTGCAAGTAGAAATTTCAAACAAAACCACAGCTACAAAGTTCTACTTTTTTTTTTTTTTAAGTAGGCTTCATGCCCAGTGGGGAGCCCACTGCAGGGCTTGAGCTCATGACTTTGAGATCAAGACCTGAGGTGAGATCAAGAATCGAATGCCTAACTGACTGAGCCACCCAGGCATCCCTACAAAATTTGACTCTTGATAGCATTTACCCTTTGGGGAAGTCCTTTAATCTTCAAAGGATAAAAGCAGAGAATAGAATTATATACGCTGAAGGGGTTCAGAACAAGTCTCCCCAAAATGCGCCACTTTGGCATGTGGATTATTTTGAGCTAAAGGCAATCAAGACCCAAAAACTCAAGAAAACTTTTTCCTTCTCCCTTAAACTACCCCCAAAAATATTTATATAAGGGGTCTGGCCCAGAGAAAGATCTATTACCAAGGGATAACATATCTAAATGACCTATCCGTATGGCAGGACAGACATCTAATTATTACATATCTGCTCTTCTTATTCTGTGAATCATCCTCCTACGGTTTGAAGCCCCCAGCCTCTATCTCATCCCTTTACTCAAGATGGCATATAAGCCTCAACCGCCTGACTTGTTCCCAGTCTCAAATTTTTCTGGGATCTCCATTTGTATGTAATTAAATTTGTTTTTCTCCCATTAATCTCTTTTATGTTAATTTGATTATTAGACCAGCCAAAAAGATAGAATGGTAGAAGAAAAAATTTTTTGTCCCCAACAACACAGAAATCCATAATGTAAAGGTCATAAAAATTTGCAGCACAGGGGCGCTTGGCTGGCTCAGTCGGTAGAGCATATGACTCTTGGTCTCACGGTTGTAGGTTTGAGCCCCATGTTGCATGCAGAGATTAGTCAAAAATAAAATCTTAAAAAAAAAAACAAGATTTGCAGCACAGTGAGAAGGTGTCTCTGTTCCTTCTCATTGTATAGAAAGTATGTGAATTGTGTTGCCCAACTCTTGTCACGTTCTGTTCTGTTCCTCAAATACAGAGAAGCTATGCTTCCAACTGGAGTAACTGCAGAGTTACAGACTGTCAAAGGGAACAAGTCAGAAGCAAAATCTTTGAAATTGTCCAAGTGGGACTCCAGTTGTCTTTAAGGATGTAGAGGCAGATGAGTCCTTAACTGTTGATGTTGTAGTGATAGATTCTGGTGTGGAAAGTAACTTTTGGTGGCTTACATGGATAATCCGATGAAAATGTGATATCCAGAAAAACCACACCACCTTCACACACAGAGGCTGGTGGACCAAGTATAGTTAACTTCCACTCATAAATGTCTGCTTTAGGACCAGCATGGCAGTTGGGAGGAGAAACATGGATGACTTCAGTTAGCTCCTTCTGAAGTCTTTTGACACAACTGGTGGGTAATTTAGCAGCGGTTTTCCTAGACAGTTCGGTGTTTTTGTGTTTTGTTTTGTCTTGTTTTGTTTTGTTTTTCCTGCTGGGTGACACAAGATATTCCTTCTTGCTGTCCTTCAGGCTCTGGAACAGCTAGATCTCTCTGATATGCCTCTGAACTACCATTGCCAGTGCAGGGGCTCTCATCATTGGATCGTTGCCTATCACTGGACATCTTGGTGAAGTTATTCCTTGGAAAATTCGACTGCTCATCTGGCCTGTTCATACAGTCCTACAGTGTGGGATGAGGAGAGGGGGAAGAAAAAAAAAAACCTTCCTTAAAGAAATACAGGCAGCTGGGAGTGGGGGTTGAGGGAATAGAAAAAAAAAAAAAAAAAGAAGCCAAGGAGATTTGGGCTGGGGAGTGTGGCAAATTGAAAGGAGGGGGATTGTGTCCCCTAGGAATTTTTTAAAGGATAATTATTTTTTTTAAGGGCATGGCCATTGATGATGTTTGCAGGCAGGCTGGTTTAGGTCAAGAAGCAGGGATTTGTGGAGATAAGTTTACATACGATACCGATACCGGAGTGATGGATATACAACATTTTGCCTTTGTCAAAACCCATAAGACTTTTTATAGCACCATAATGAACTTTATTGTGTGCAAATAAAAAGGCAATTTAGAAGATTGGGAGAGCTCAGAATGTAAGACATACTGTCACACAGGAATCTGACTATATGACATTAACAAAACAACCTCACTGCAGGGATAGGGAGAAAAGGTTCTGGCCTAGGTAAATTTGGGAATGAGTGGATTCTGTAAGACCAAAGGCAAGGAACTGCACATAAGCAAATATAACTTCAGTTAATATTTGTTTTCCATAAAGGTATGAGCTCAAGTACACTCTGAAGCCACTATGCAAGTACACTATGAGGGCTGCAAAGTAACAAATTTCCAACTCCATCATTATCTGTATTTGTGGTGTCATCTTACTGTAATGGAGATAACTTTCTTCCTGTCTGCCTGTCTCTACTTTTTCTTCTTTCCTTCCTTCCTTCCTTCCTTCCTTCCTTCCTTCCTTCCTTCTTTTTCTATCATCTTCTCTCTCTCTCTCTCTCCATCTATCATCTATTTATCAATCTATCATCTATCTATTTAACATCTTTCATCAGTATGGACTTACAGATTCTATTCTAATCATTGGGTTATACTCCATCACTACGTTATTTATTTTGATTTTCAAATTGTTCCAAATTTGCCCAACAGGAGACCCTATAGCTTAGCTTCTGTGCCTTCTTGACATTTGTTCTTATCCTTTATTTATTTATTTTTTTGAATACTATCCCCCTTACACAATAAGATGTTCTAGACTCATTTTGTACTTTTCTTGACTCACCTTTGGTGATTTTTTTGTGGCAGTAGATATGCTCATTATTGGTGTATTATTGCCTCCAGACTCTTTCAACAGAGCTATGATATGCATATATACATGAAATTAAGAGTGCATACTGATGCCTTCAATTGCAAACCAAACCTACAGGGTTTTTCTATATTTGTATCTCTGTTCTTTCACAGGGAAAACCCTGACTCACAACAACATTAACTCATTTGTTCAATTATCTATACACAGAATAACAAATGTACTAAGAATTCAAAATCTGTTAGTTCTTTGCTTTCCCTAGATTGACAGTATATAGTCAAAATATTGTGTTAAAAATTACTTGTATTATTATATTTTCCTTCCTTAGTGTATTTATGTCCTTTATTTGAAATACTGTTGGGTTAATTTTGTTGGGGGGGGTTGCATTTAGTTTTAGGTGTTTCCTCCCATTCTTGTTAAATGTTAATTTGATTTAAATTTTTGATTATGTAGAATACTTCCAAATAGAAACTATTTTAAAAAGGTATACTCAGAACAGTGTCACTCTATCCCAAATCCCTTCCATCTGATTCTTTCCACTCTGCATATAATCAGTTTTACTGTTCTCTGGTTTATATTTCATGTTTTTATTTTCCAAAAACAAACAGATTTTAATATGTTTTCTATTATATTTACCCTGTTCAAAGTACTGTGTGTTTTCTCTATCCTGTATAGATTCTGACTGACACACTTTTATTGCAGTGTATCTTCAAATAATATGCTCTTTCCCTCCTATAATTGTTATGGTACATAAAATTTTATTTCTACCTAAAATTTTAAATGAGGTTTTAACATTTGTCTTAAACACTCTTTTCCTTTACAGAAATTAAATGTTTTATGCCTAACTCATTGTTAATTTCTTCTAGGAATTTATTTTTGCAGATATTGTATTTGTCTAGAAGTTTTATATTTTTATTATGTATTTCATGCTTTGTCTCATTATGTTCATGTTACTCTTCAAATTCTTGAGTATACTTTTTGATACCTATTTTAAAGTTAGTTTATGCTAATTTTTTCATCTTTATCATTTATGGGTTTTTTTGTGTTGATTTATCTTTTTAAAAAAATGTTTATTTACTTTTTTTTTTTTTTTTTTTTTTTATTTACTTTTGAGAGAGAGAGAGAGACGGAGCAGGAGTGGGGGAGTGGCAGAGAGAGAGGGAGACACAGAATCCAAAGCAGGCTCCAGCATCCCAGCTGTCAGCACAGAGCCAGACGCCAGGCTCGAAGCCACGAACCGTGAGATTATGATCAAAGCCAAAGTCAGATGCTTAACCGACTGAGCCACCTGGGTGCCCTTGACTGATTTATGTTTTAACTATGGATTTAATTTTCTTTTCTTCTCACATGTGTAACAATATTTTATTGAAATGCTGTACATTATAAATTTCATGTTGCTGAGCATTGTATTTTTAAATTTTCCTTCAAGTTGTTATTTGTTATCTAACTTTATTCTGCCAAGCAGTTAAGTTACTTACAGTTCAGTGTTATCCAATTAGGGCTTCCTTGGAAGCTGCGGTAGGGTTAGTTTGGGACAGTCTTTGCATTAGGCCTAGTTGAGCTCTCTTGGTGTCTCTATTGAATGTTCTAGGTGGTCGGTGAGGAATCTACATTGACTTTTGGGAACTTGAGCTTTCATACCCCTTTGTGATTTCTGGGAATTGTTTGACATATAGGTCCCTGTTCTTATTTGCCTTGAGCTATGAAAGTATGACTGAACTCTGCTTGGGAGCTACCTCCTCACAACAGGGCCCAGCAAGTTCTTCCAAGCAGAAATCATTGATTATAAAGCTCACCTAACTTTTTCTCTACTGTTGGTGATTAAAGCCTGTTGTACAATGTCTAAAAACCCTTTATTTGTATTTTCCCATTTTTCTAGTTGATAATGGTAGGTGGTAAGTCCTGTACTGTTTCCTCCATCATGGTAGAAACATAAACCCCTACAGTCGTCTGAATTCTGTCTTTAATGGTGGCTATCTCTTTCCTTTAGGGCTTCTATTTTTTTGGTGGAACTTTTTGAGATTTAATGTTACAGGGTCATCTTCCTACGGATATTCCATAACTTTTCTTTTCTTTTCTTTTCTTTTCTTTTCTTTTCTTTTCCTTTTAATCTCACATGACTTTGGTAATCTTATTCATCGATTTGGAAACTCTAGACTCTGAGTGGCTCCCAATTTAGCAAAATTGGAAAGGTGAGAGTTTTAATTTTTTTTTTGATGTCTAATTTTTTGATGTTTAATTTTAATTTTTTCTTAAATGTCATGCTTTAATGCCTTTATGCAGTTGCACTTTACAAAATGGAACATACATCTTGAATGTATTGTGGATGCTGTATGATCAGTGGTATGAGATTATAAAATTATGGGATCAAAGACTCCAAAGGGATGTTGGTAATGTAGTACATAATCAGGATGAATATCCTGTCAAAAATGAAGGAGAGTGTCAAGGATGGTATTGAAGAGGGAACTGAGATGTTAGAGTTGAGTGACTACTTGGAGACTCAGAAGCATGCAGAAGACAGTTATCCACATGACACAATTAATCCAGGCCAGGTAAGGGGCAAACATACCATGCCAATGACAAGAGAATCTCAGAACTTGGAGAAAGCCTCTTATCTTTTCCCACCATAGTAAGAACTAACAGCACCTTAGCCAGTGTGGGGCCAACACAGGTGTGTATTGATATATGGCTAACACTCCTGGGCAATAGTGCTGTGCTAAGCACACTGGGGGTTTCAAAGAGTTTGCCTATACCTGTGTCCATGATGGAGAAAGGTTTCGACAGTATCTTTTTATTTCTCTCTATTTTGCTGTCCCATGGTACCAATAAGCTTTATACTTCTGGATTATGGATATAAGTTAACTGCCTTTATGCATAATTCCCAGACTAACACAGTCATACAGGATTTTTACCTTTGTGAAATTGCTCAGGAAGATTATTTGAAATTCATGGCAAGAACATCCTACGTGGGGAAGATCTTTATAAGATTTTTCAAAATTCACAGGAACAGTAACCCAAATAAGAGAAACATCTATAAGATCCTAGAAGATATGTCCATAATTTAGAAGACTAGTACACTTTTAGAAGAAGGAAACAGAATATTATAGTTGAAGTTTAGAAGCTTTAGGAAGAAAGTCTGTAATTGCAGTGTGATTCCCTAAGAATGGTATTTTAGAGGACGAGTTTACAGCTACCTTTAGACAATGTGAAAAAAGCTCACAAGTAACCTCCCAAGAGATGACATTGAAGGGAGTGGGGCACCAAGACAGATATTATAACTTTAATCAGTTTAAGTATTACATCTATTTATGTTTAAAGTATTCACCTCTTTAAAGTAATGTGATAAAAGTATAGCATAATAGGAAAATACGTCCTATTTTAGAAGTACAGCAAAGCAGGCTGCCCAATGCAAAATTGTGAGTGAGATCATTTGAAGCTGAGAAAATATAAATACAGTATGAGCCCACATACCATGAAAAGTTAACAAATAGGGAAGAGAAGCAGCGGGGGAAACCCCAGGGCATTTAATCTTATTTTATGGTGGCATTCATGTACTGAAAAGAGTGAAAGAACAGCCCCCACACTTCCAGAAGTGAGTCAGTTTCATGTCTCAAGCTGATTATAAACCATTCAAGGGCGGCAGCCTCCCACAGCTGACTTTAACCGTGATTAGAATAGAAGATGGTGGCTAGTTTGGGCATACCATATGTACTCTGAAGCCTCAAAGCCCGATAGTCAGGTAAACTCAGTTTCTCTTGGACTAAAACATCGGCTTACAAATAACTTTCCATCAACATATTCTGTAAAAGGCAGCTCGTCAACTGGCTAACCATATATGCTTAAACCATGACCAATACTATTTGGCATACACTTGACATTCTAGACCAATTTCAAAAGTTTAGGAATTCCATTGTAATTTCAAACCCTTTCAACTCTCTATCGTTATTGCCATCACGAAGAACAGTATTGCTTCTGATGGATGTGGATCATACTGTTCTACACAAATTCCCAGTTTTGTGTGAGAATCAGAATTTGTATCAAACAGTATGGATCCAGGACTGTTATGGTCTAGGAGGGGAGAAAACTTTCTAGTTGATGTCATTGTCTTTAGTGACAAAACACTGCATGGGGATGCTTTTAAAAACATTACAAAAATATTTTTTTTTCTTTCCTAATTGCAAACAGGATCTCATATTTACAGATCTCCTTTTCATCCTTTCTGAACAGCTCACTTAGAATACACATAATAAAGGATTAAAACAGAAAGAAGAAAGAATGAAGTCTGCTTTGCAGAATGGAAAGACTTTCTACATTTTCCCTTAACTGAAAACAGAAGTCCTGAAACTTGCTTGAGGTGTTCTCATTTCTGCTACATATTTTCAAGCATTGAGACTCAGCAGTGAAACTGCCTTTCCTGCTGTTGAAGTTACATGACCAACTTTGATTAAAACAATTGTGAGTGTATCAGAGCCACAAGATAGTATGTTCTCTGCCATGTGGAAGACGATGAAAACAACAGACATTGGACATTCTACATTCCGGCACATAGAACAGGTTATTCAAATCACAGAGCGTTGCAGGCTATAATTTAAGAAAAGTTGTTTTTGCTTCTTCACAGAATTACTATTTTATTTAAAACAAAATGTGGAAATATTTCCTAGTATCATTTGTGGCCACTTGACACCAAACATGAAGTATTCTTATTTAATTGTGTGAAAATTCATTGAAAGCATGACAGGTTGAATTTAAGAGAAACAGAAGTTAGTTTTTCAAATTATTATCTTTTTTTCTGAGCTCAATTTGACCTACTAAATCTGCTTTAAAAAATGATAAATTTGAAACAGGTGTAGTGAAAAATTCGGAAAGAAACATCCTTTCTCCCCATGCTTATTGAAGTGCAAACCAACTAAAAGAACCTAGTGATATTCAAATGGAAATTTCAAATTCTGAAGGTGTGTAACATTATATGGGGGTTACATGTACTGGTTTTTCATAGTATCTCCTTAATTTTGTTCTCAGACGAACATATCTAAAAGTAAGGAGATTTACACCCCCAGCTATCCCATCAATATCCCACTAACTTGACAATAATGTATATAATGGCATCTACTCCGACACAAATCCACTTTTCCTTTTTCCTGGGAGGAGGTTTATAGCAGAATTAAATTTTAACTTATTTTCCTTGCAAAGTAAAAAAGTAAGAATGGTCGCTATCCCACTTCATATTCCTCCCAAAGAAAAATAAATAAAGCACCTAATTAATCCAGGACAAGTAATCCAGGATTCACATAAGTGGCACTACACATTTCTGAAATGTCCTCCAAACTAAAGGTTTATAATGAGTGAGACAAGAAATTATAATTCACTCTATCAAAAATCTGAAGAGGGAGGGAATATTTTTGCTATGCACAAGCTGAATCAAGTTAATGAGGCATCTAACATTGCAAAAAGAACGTTGTCTATAAATAAATTCAGTCTGATTGGGATGTATTAGTTGTCTGATAATATTCTGTAGCCTACAGATGCTTTGGGTAGAATGTAGATTTCTTAAAAAAGAAAGGCGAATGGAATTACTTCTGTATAGCTCCAGGTCAATTCTTGTAAGTGGCATTAAAAGAAAAATTTCCCTTTAAAACATGACCTAACATTCAGGATATTTCCAACGTAATACATTTCACAGAAGACAAAATATATTCTCAGCGAAATCTACTTGAAAGTTGGAATTTGGGGAAAGTATCTCCCCACTCACTCATGTTTTTTTCCCCATTGAAATTAGCATGTTAAGGTGATACTCATAGGCTGCGAACGTAAACTCTAGAGGCTAAAACGAGGATATAATTAGATTAGAACCTCAGCTACTGTTCAGCCTATTCCTACAACCTTGTACACGGAGTTATTCTTATTGTTGAGGGGATTGTACTTTTATTAATGAGCACCTGTGTCTGCCAGCTGTCTCTACAGAGTGGTATGCATCACATTGGAAGTTCAGGTTTTCAGGAACTTGTTTTTTATAGGATTGCAGGGTGTAGAGGTAGAATACATTGTTTGTTGGCTAACCCTTTTTCTTTCCCTTCGGGGACCTCTTGATTTGTTCATGTACTCACATGTGTAACACCAAAGATATGTCCTCTTGAAAACATTCAGTAAAAATTCACTTCCCCCACTTTTATCCTACTGAAATTGCTTGTAAACAATTCAAAAATGTATGTACATTTTTACCTAAAAAAGCTCAAAGAGTGGGGAAATGTACAAAGTGAAAAACAGAAGTCCCCTCCTACCTTTCCACAAACCTAGTCCTCACTTGTTAAAATTCTCTATTTTTAGGGCTTTCTTGTGTATTAAAAAAATGTAAAATTCTATGAATTATAAGGGAGTTTCTTTAGTTTTATTGACAGATTTTGTAGGTTTTGACTTGGAATTCTGGGAATTTTATAGCCTTTTTGGTGATGAAATTTTTTCCTTTAGTTTTTATTCTTTTTTTAAATTTCATATTAGAGTCAGAATGAGAAGTATAATATCTTTATGCTGACATCTTTTATTGCAAGTTACTTTGCTTCCTATTCTTTTACATGATTGTCCTTATTCTGCCTTAATTGCAAAATTATTTTTTTTGTCATACAAAAGTTCTTTCTTGCTACACCTACTTCTTCATTTAATCATTTTCCTTCCTCCAATTTTTTCAAATGGAACCCTACAATCGTAGGATTGAAAGAGACCTTTAACATATGCAATCCAGCCTTTGCTGTGGTATTCTCCATAATTGTTTTACAATCCCTGCTTGAAAACAGATAAGAAACTTCCTACCTCCTAACAAGTCCGTTTTATTGTCTGCTTTTCTGTCACTACCATTCCTTTGCTCCTAGTTACACCTTCCTGAGCCTTACAAAGTAAGTCTAATTCATTTTCTGGTACCACTGTAAACATGTGAAGGCTTGTGTCTTGTTTTCTAATCATAAATTTTCTAGATGTCTGGGTAAAACATGTCAAGTTCTTTCGAGCATTTGTAAATGCCATAGCTTTCCATCTTTTCAGGGTTTTGATTCACTCCACAAATCATGTATCAAGGTGTCATTATGTGAAGAGTCCATGCTAGATGCCTTACAGTGACTATCAGTTGGTCTCAACCTTGAAAGAGCTTATCTCGGTCACTATCCATTTCTAGGAGTGAAAGGGTGTCAAAAAGTGTAAAGAAGCACATGTTTATCAAAACATTATGTGAATAAAGAGGATTGTGACCAAATAAGTTTCATGTTGGGCTAACATTTCAGTGGATTCTGATTCTATTGGGAACAAAAATCCAAATTTCTTTTGGTAGCCCATTAATTCCTGCGCAATCTGGCCCTTGCTGGCTTCTGGCCCTTTGCCTCGTATGGCTTTCATGTCACTGCTACCTGTCAGCCATACCAGCCTAATGTAAGTTCTTCTAACAAGCCAATTTTTTTTTCTTGCCCTGGGGTCCTTGGATATGCTCTTTCTTTTGCCTCAAATGCCCTGAACTTTGTCAGGATTCAATATATATTTGTTAAAGGAATGAATGAATGAACGAACGAATGAATGAACAAATAAATACTTTTCCCTTCAAATCCTGGACCTCTCAAAGCTTTAAGTATGCAAATATATAACTCAAATTTCTAGGAGGGTGGTATGTAATGATTCCCAAATTTATTTGATCATAGATTTTTTTCATGGAGGGACTAATTTATCATGCACATATTAATTTATCATGCACATATTTTGAGAGTTATGGTAGGATAAAAATAGGATTTGAATCCTGGCTGGCACCAATTAATTCATGTGATCTTGGGCAAGATACTTATATTTCTCATAATCTCCTTTTTGTGACTCTGTGGGAGACCAGTAAAGAGTCAACTTCTATTTCTCCAGGTTCTGGTAAAAAAGGAGTAAACAAGGAAGTACCAGATGGAAATTAAAACGTTTTATCTCTAATGGGTATCAGTGGGAGGATAGAGCTTAATATGAATGACAAATGAAACTATGAAGTGAATCCCAGTCACAGGCACTGATGGACCATTTCAAGGCACACAGTTTTTCCATTAATGAAGTATATTATCTGTGGCAAGAGGAAATGATCCATAGGATGCCCTAGCCTAAGTGAAACATAAGATGGGAAGGCATAGAGAACTCCCAAGAGGGAAAAGCAAGAAAAGACTCTGCAAGGCGTGCCTAGGTAAGCTTTCTGAAATTGTTAATCAAATTAAGAAAGTCTTCTGCCTGGTGTGTCACATCATTGGAAGGAAGGAAAGGTAGAAATGGAGACTAAACATTTTACTCTAATACTTGTTTCCTCATCTGTAAAATGTTGACACTACCTATCACATGTTGTGAAAAGTAAATAAGGACCTGGGATAATCTACAGTGACTACTTTCAGAAAGTCAGATCCCTTTCCTTCCTTTTTTATGTGTTCAAACACGTCTTCCCATTTTACACATTCAAATACCTTATCAGAGGATTGAACACTTGAAACCTTTAAACTCAGCTCCACCTATCTAATACGGAATTTGAACGAGTCTTAAAAGGAAGTAGATTAGAAGCCATTATTGTAATGTCTAGAATTTTGCAACTTTCCATAGATCTTGTATCTGGTCTCCCTAATACAGTACAGACCCTAGGCACATAAGTCTCAACTAAGAGAGAGCTTTTCCTCAGCCTCCTCTGGGCTTACTCAGTCCAAACAATTTGACTTCCATCTTTATACCTTTTTTAAAAAGTGTATTTATTTATTTTTGAGAGAGAGGAAGAGACAGCACACATGCAAGTGGTGGGGAGGGGCAGAGAGAGAGACAGAGAGAGAGAGAGGAGAGAAACAATCCCAAGCATGAAGGACTCGATCCCACCAACCCAACAGTGAAATCATGAACTGAGCTGAAATCAAGAGCCTGAGGCTTAATCAGCTGAGCCACCCAGGTGCCCCTCCATCTTTCTATCTTGCTTAGTGTACCTTTCTAGAATTAGAGATTTGTCCTGACTACTTTTATTATTGAAATGTAGCCTTGATCTGCTTAAACTACATATGAATTATGAAAGATTTTTTTAGAAGAAAGTGATATGATTCAACTATGATTTTTGCCTGGTAACTATAAGAGTGCTAGTGGATAGGTGCTGCTGGTGAAAAGATCTATTCAAAAGTTACCTGTTCAGAAAGACTTTGCTGACCATTTCAAATAAAATAATCATATCTCTTAAATCACATTCACCATCCTACTCTGCTTTCTTTTTTTAAAAAAATTATTAAGAAACAAGATATTTTATTTACTTTAGTTTCTTTACATTATAATCTGAGAATGTATTATTTGATTTTTTTTCCTTGTTTATTATCTCCTCTCATAGAAAGACATGAGGGCAGAGGCTTTGTCTTGCCTAGCGTGTTATCTCTAGAACTGAAGAGTACCTGAGGTATAATACGTGTTCAATAATATTGGTTCAGTAAAAGAATGATTGGAAAGAGAAGATTGGAAAGAAGTGACAGTGGAGGACAGAATATGTACCTGCAATCAGCTTATTGCCTCTCAGCTCCAAATTCATCCCTCAAAACCTGCAGCTGTACCTTCTTTTTCTACCACAGTCTTGTGGAAGAAGCCCTCAGTCCAAGTTTGCAATTCTTTAGGTACTCCCCCCATAGCCCTAAGAAGAATTATAGAATTTTCTTATGTCTTTTATCAGAGATTAATAATTATTTATATTAAACTTCTGCTTGAACCACTATGTTGTTTCTATCTCCTGGTTAGACCCAGACTGATTCAGAATGGGGATAAGAATTTGGATGGGTCTCAGGAGGTAGACCCTTCAAGATGGGATTTTGAGATTGTTTGGCTATGCCCTTGAGCTTGAGCACAGTGCTGAGCATTTTTGTCAATGGGAAATGGATGCTAGTAATCCATGACTTATCGTGGCATCACAGTTAATTAAGCTACCAACTGTGGTTGATTGTAATGAAGTGCCAACTGAAGCACATTTCTTGGGAACTTGAGTGGCTGTTACACTTGACCAGATGGAAGTAATGAATCCTATAATGACTAGAATGTGGGATGAAATATTTTCGTGTGTACTTGAGCACTTATATAGAGAAAATAACCATCTTAGCTTCATTATTTCTAAACTTAACTTACAACTTCATAACCAGAGAGTTTCTCCTAAAAATATATTATTTCTTGTAGCCACATGACTGATATTCGTGTAAATGAAATGCAAAATGTTATTGGGTGAGTTGCTGAATTATAATGACAGGTAAACCCACACACTTGCTAAGTTTCTCATGTGAAAATGGAAAAGAATAAAACTCTGAAACTTGCAATAGGGACATCTGGTTGGATCTAAATGAACAGACAATCTTGGATCCACATGCCATTCTGAGACTCTCTTGTCAGTGTAAGTAGCTTGCTCTCAAAGCCTTGTGATAATCATATTTGAACAGATGCCTTGAAAGGGGACGCTTCTTCTTAAGATCCACCTCAACTACCCTCTGTTGCCATTAAACCCAGAACTAATGTCAAATCTCAGCATTCTCCATGTTGGGTTTTCTCATCCTCAGCACTATTGACATTTTGAACTGGATAATTCTTCCTTATGTGGGCTGTCCTGTGCCTTGTAGGATATGTAGCAATATTGTGGGTGTCTACCCACTAGACTGTACAATAAAAAAATCTACCCAGTTGCACAATAAAAAAAATGTCTGCAGCAATTGCCAAATGTCTCTGGGAGAAAAATTACCACTAGTTGGGAATCACCACACTAGGGCAAATAGTTACACAATATGAACTAGGAAGATACAGCTTACATACCAAAGAAATCACAAGACTTTGTTAATATCTGTCAGCAAAAGCCTAGGATACATGTATGAGAATGCATTCTGAGGTATTAGACCCAGGAAGGCATAATATAACACAGATTTTATTGGTATTATTTATAAGAAATTAAAATTGAACGAGTTAGCTAATGCAGCAGGAGATGTTTCTAACAACTTGCTTGGGTTGACTGAAACTTGGACTCAATATTGGCCTACATTTAAAGAGACTGTGATTCTAGAACCTCTCTGGAAGGATGTGTAGGGAAGGATCCAAAAGTTAATGGAGACAGGAAAGTTGGACTGGATTTATCATGCACCATTTATACACCCACCTAATACGTTCCATGAGAAATCCTAGAGGACATTTGCTTCACTGAGACATTAATATTAGTAAGAGAAGTACCTGCATCCTTGAAAAACTCTAAGGTTGGTCTCCTTTTGTAGACCAGATACGACTGTACGGGATCCCACAATGAGATGGGTTCTCCAATTTCATTGGGGATGAACTGACTCCAGAATAGCAGAAGCTAAATGGCCACACTTCATTGTCAAAGACAAAGTGATCATGTCAAGTGCTAAAGGTCAGGAAGGCATCCTAGAAATAAGAGTACATTTTCTCATACAGATCTTTGCAAGTGGCCAATTTATCACAGAGTCTCTAAGAATGAAATGAATAGAATTGGAGCCTCCAGGAAATCCAGGAAAGAAAAATATTCTGTGAGAAATAATTTTCTATGGGGTCCTGGGTGGCTCAGTCAGTTAAGTATCTGACTTCAGCTCAGGTCATGATCTCATGGTTTGTGGGTTCAAGCCCTGCATCAGGCTCAGAGCCTGGAGCCTGCTTTGGATTCTGTGTCTCCCTCTCTGTCTGCACCTCCCTGCACCTGCACTCTCTCTCTCTCTTATAAAATATAAATAAACATTAATGTTTTTTAAAAAAAGAAATACTTTTCTAAATATACTACAAAAGAAAATATATTATGATTTGGGGAAATTGATAAAAGCATAGGGAAAAAATGATTGATCCAAGTGTTTGGAATATTGTACTTTGAGAAACAGAGCTTTAGTAACCTGAATACATTTCCATAGGTATAGACACACTCTATGGTATAGTGAATAACATGTGTCACAATATAATAGCATATAATATATATAATAATATATAATATATATAATAGCATATATATTGTTTTGTTCTTATATTTGCATATATATAAGATTATACACATTTTTGTGTAATAAGATTTTCAAACTTTTAATAAAAGTTAAGTATGTTACTGCTTCTTAAGTGTCTTTATTGGAAGATTGGGAGAATTTGAAGAGGGTACTGAAATGAATAAACTTTAAAAAACATCAATAAACTGAAAATGTATTATTTGGAGTGTTTCTAGTGTCAGCATCAGAAACAGGAAGAAAACAGAGGGCATAACTTAAGGAATTTATTTAATAATAATTCTGGTAGTGACTGTTGCTTTGAAAGCTTCTCATTTCTAGTTTGAAACCTCAATTAAGGGAAGGAAAATTTTTGCTTAATCTTAGAAAGTGTTGATAAAATTAACAAAACATTATGGTATGGGCTAAAAGCTCACACCTTTATCAGTATCAGATTCAGAAAAGAGCAGAAGCTGCTTATGTAGGAACTTTCAGTGGATGATAACATATGCCACTTGGAATGCGAATGCATGGGATGAAGGAAGTCAACAAAAGTGCAAGTTCATTCACATCGGCAGAAGTTGAAGTTTGGAAACTGATCATGTCAGTGAATGAGATAAACAATAGATTTGAAGGGGGGGAGGAAAAATATATTCAATTCTCTGAGGCAAATGCCCTTTTGAAAGGTATTCAAAATCAAACCTTTCCCAGAAGAAATTAAAAAATATATGGAAACAAATGAAAATTAAAATACAACAATCCAAATGCTTTGGGATGCAGCAAAGGCAATCCTGAGAGGAAAATACATTGCAATCCAGGCCTATCTCAAGAAACAAGAAAAATCCCAAATACAAAATCTAATAGCACACCTAAAGGAAATAGAAGCAGAACATCAAAGATACCCCAAACCCAGCAGAAGAAGAGGAATAATAAAGATCAGAGCAAAAATAATCAATATAGAATCTAAAAAAACAGTAGAGCAGATCAACAAAACCAAGAGTTGGTTTTTTGAAAAAAATAAAAAAAAATTGGTAAGCCTCTAGCCAGCTTCTGAAAAAAGAAAAGGGAGAGGACCCAAATAGATAAAATCATAAATAAAAATGGAATTGTTACAAATGATCCCTCAGAAAATACAAGGAATTATCAGGGAATACTATGAAAAATTATATGCCAACAAATTGGACAACCTGGAAGAAATGGACAAATTCCTAAGCACCCACACGCTTCCAAAACTCAAACAGGAAGAAATAGAAAATTTGAACAGACCCATAACCAGCGAAGAAATTGAGTCAGTTATCAAAAATCTCCCAACAAATAAGAGTCCAGGACCAGATGGCTTCCCGGGGAATTCTACCAGATATTTAAAGCAGAGATAATACCTATCCTTCTCAAGCTGTTCCAAAAAATAGAAAGGGAAGGAAAACTTCCAGACTCATTCTATGAAGTCAGCATTACTTTGATTCCTGAACCAAACAGAGGCCTAGCAAGAAAAGAGAACTACAGGCCAATACCCCTGATGAATATGGATGCAAAAATTCTCAACAAGATACTAGCAAATCGAATTCAACAGCATATAAAAGAATTATTCACCATGATCAAGTGGGATTCATTCCTGGGATGCAGGGCTGTTTCAATATTCACAAATCAATCAATGTGATACATTACATTAATGAAAGAAAAGATAAGAACCATATGATCCTGTCAATCGATGCAGAAAAAGTATTTGACAAAATTCAGCATCCTTTCTTAATAAAAACCCTTGAGAGAGTCAGGATAGAAGGAACATACTTAAACATCTCAAAAGCCATTTATGAAAAGCCCACAGCTAATATCATCCTCAATGGGGAAAAACTGAGAGCTTTCCCCCTGAGATCAGGAACACAACAGGGATGTCCACTCTCACCGCTGTTGTTTAACATAGTGTTGGAAGTTCTAGCATCAGCTATCAGACAACAAAAGGAAATCAAAGGCATTAAAATTGGAAAAGATGAAGTCAAGCTTGCACTTTTTGCAGATGACATGATACTATACATGGAAAACCTGCCAGACTCCACCAAAAGTCTGCTAGAACTGATACATGAATTCAGCAAAGTCGCAGGATACAAAATCATTATACACTAACAATGAAGCAACAGAAAGACAAATAAAGAAACTGATCCCACTCACAATTGCACCAAGAATCATAAAATACCTAGGAATAAACCTAACCAAAGATGTAAAAGATCTGTATGCTGGAAACTATAGAAAGCTTATGAAGGAAATTGAAGAAGATGCAAAGAAATGGAAAAACATTCCATGCTCACGGATTGGAAGAATAAATATTGTTAAAATGTCAATACTACCCAAAGCAATCCACACATTCAATGCAATCCTAGTCAAAATTGCACCAGCATTCCTCTTGAAGCTAGAACAAGCAATCCTAAAATTTGTATGGAACCACATAAGTCCCCGAATAGCCTAAGTAATTTTGAAGATGAAGATTAAAGCGGGAGGCATCACAATCCCAGACTTTAGCCTCTACTACAAAGCTGTAATCATGAAGACAGCATGGTATTGGCACAAAAACAGACACATAGACCAATGGAATAGACTAGAATAGAGACTCCAGGATTGGACCCACAAAAGTATGGCCAACTAATCTTTGACAAAGAAGGAAAGAGCATCCAATGGAAAAAAGACAGTCTCTTTAACAAATGGTGCTGGGAGAACTGGATAGCAACATGCAGAAGGATGAAACTAGACCACTTTCTTACACCATTCACAAAAACAAACTCAAAATGGATGAAGGACCTGAATGTGAGGCAGGAAAACATCAAAACCCTAGAAGAGAAAGCAGGAAAAAACCTCTCTGACCTCAGTCGCAGCAGTTTCTTACTTGACACATCTCCAAAGGCAAGGGAATTAAAAGCAAAAATGAACTATTGGGACTTCATCAAGATAAAAAGCTTCTACACTGCAAAGGAAACAATCAACAAAACTAAAAGGCAACCGATGGAATGGGAAAAGATATTTGCAAATCATATATCAGATAAAGGGCTAGTATCCAATATCTAGGGGCATCTGTGTGGCTCAGTCCGTTAGGCATCCAACTTTGGCTCAGGTCGTGATCTCACAGCCCGTGAGTTCGAGCGCTGTGTCGGGCTCTGTGCTGACACCTCAGAGCCTGGAGCCTGCTTCAGATTCTGTGTCTCTCTCTCTTGACCCCCACCCCACCCACCCCCTTCGTGCTCTGTCTCTCTCTGTCTCAAAAATAAACATTAAAAAAATCCAAAATCTATAAAGAACTAACCACAATTCCACACCCAAAAAACAAATAATCCAGTGAAAAAATGGGCAGAAAACATGAATAGACACTTTTCTAAAGAAGACATCCAGATGGCCAACAGACACACGAAAAGATGCTCAATGTCACTCCTCATCAGGGAAATACAAATCAAAACCACACGGAAATACCACTTCACGCCAGACAGAATGGCTAAAATGAACAAATCAGGAGACTACAGATGCTGGCAAGGATGTGGAGAAACAGGAAACCTCCTGCACTGTTGGTGGGAAGGCAAACTGGTGCAGCTGTCCTGGAAAACAGTGTGGAGGTTCCTCAAAAAATTAAAAAATAGATCTATCCTACGACCCAGCAATAACACTGCTATGAATTTACCCAAGGGATACAGGAGTGCTGATGTATAGGGGCACTTGTACCCCAATGTTTATAGCAGTGCTTTTAACAATAGCCAAATTACAGAAAGATCCTAAATGTCCATCAACTGACGAATGGATAAAGAAGATGTGGTTTATATATATACAATGGAATACTACTTGACAATGAGAAAGACTGAAATATGGCCATTTGTAGCAATGTGGATGGACCTGGAGAGTGTTATGCCAAGTGAAATAAGTCAGGCAGAGAAAGATACCATATATTTTCACTCATATGTGGATCCTGAGAAACTCAACAGAAGACCAGGGGAAGGACAAGGGGTAAAAAAAGTTACAGAGAGGGAAGGAGGCAAACCATGGGAGACTCTCAGATACTGAGAATAAATTGAGGGTTGATGGGGTGTGGGGAGGAGGGGAAAGTGGGTGATGGACATTGAGGAGGCACCTGTTGGGATGAGCACTGGGTATTGTATGGAAACCAATTTGACAATGAATTTCTTAAAAAAAAAATCCCCTTAATTATCTTGCAGGTTTTTACAATATTAACCACTTTGCTTGTTTTTTTTTGCTTATGACTTCTCTATGATGACACTAATATTAATTCATAACATTTTTTTTCAATAGAGGAAACTGATACCAGTCTGTTGGTACAACGATATGTACATACAAATCAATGCAATGTCATGTTTTAATGCAAGAAAAAAAAAATCTTGGTGTACATACCCTGTGAAAATCTGACACCTCATTATTTTTCTCTTTTTTGTTTGTCTTTTTAAATAATAAATATTTGCAAGGTTTTGACAAAAGAAAGTCCTAAGGCTCTTGACTAGCCAAAGACAATTCAGAACAATTATTACCTGCTTGGACCTTCACATTCTCAAGGCTAGCAACTGATGCTTTACCTTCCCAAGTCATTTTTATTAAAAAATGCTCCAACCATAAGCTTTCCAAAATCTCTATAACAAGCACAAGAGCAAGGTTTTGAAGTGAAAAAAAAAACAGTTGAGGTGATTTTTCTTTTTCTTTCTTTTTTTGGAGGTATGCGTGTGTATGTTTTATTTAGCACACTGGGACAACATGGTCTTCTAATTTTTTATTCCTTTCGAATTTTTTAAAGAAAGTAATAGTTTTATTTTCTATATACAAATGTAGAAAAATGAAACTTTTAGTTTTAATATACAAATATATTTAGATAAAATATCTTCTAAAAATAATCCCTCCTTTCCTTATTTCTTGCCTCATGAGTTGTTTGTTTTCTTTTTCTAAATATGAACTTTCGTATCCTTTTGTTAACCAAGTATAGGCTAAAACCAATTCTTGTGTTTCCATTTGTGTGACAAGCAAGGTTTTGCTTTTCCTGAAGCATATGTAGACAAATGTACGTAGGGAGAGGAAATTGAAAGAATGGGGCCAGTAAAGAAGAGGACAGAAGACTGAGAGAAGAGATGGGGGAGCTGATAATTGTACGCAGCATGCAGAAACCAGCTTCAAATTGGTGAAGCAAAGAATAACGGGTATGTGAGTTCGAGATAAAGAGAGATAGTTTATCTTTCCAAAAGATGGTATGCCTTTTGTTGACATACACAGGTTATCCAGAACTGCTGTTAGTATAGAGTTAAATAAAGCCCCATCCATGATACCCTCCTTCCCCTTACCATGAATTTTTGTGGGTGCCTTTGAAATTTCTATTTAAACTATTTAGCTGTCTCCAAATGCTTTAATGTGTTTGAAGAAAAAATACAGAGGATTAAGATATTTAATTCAGCCAAATTATATGATATGTAAATTCTTTGAAGTTTCTTTGTAGACAATTAGACTGTCTTCAAATAACTTGACCTTTTAAGTGTTCAGCATTTAAAGAGTTAAATGGAAAAAAATGCTTACAAATTGAAGTTACTCCAATTACACGATATATTATTTCAAAAACATATTAAGTCTTCAGATACTCTGTATTCTTCAGTTGACACATTAAACATCTCTCCCTTTAATACTTATACAGAGACTATTATGCACTGAGAGAGAGAGAGACAGAATTTTTTTTTTCTTTAAATAACTCTACTAGCCCAACTAAGTAAGATGGTGTTATGAGAGTTATGTAGTATATCATGGGGGTTGCAGTACACATGGCTGGAAGTCTCCAGAGTCTCTAGTGGGAGGCATGTGGCTGAGGAGGTCTCTGCTTTGTTCTCTGTTGGTCTAGTGAAGCTGGTCTGACTCCCTTCCCTCCCTTCTTAGTGCCTAATATTCTCAGGTCTCTTTATCTTTTTTTTTTAATTTTTAACGTTTTATTTATTTTTGAGACAGAGACAGAGCATGAATGGGGGAGGGGCAGAGAGAGAGGGAGACACAGAATCGGAAACAGGCTCCATGCTCTGAGCCATCAGCCCAGAACCCGACGCGGGGCTCGAACTCACGGACCGCGAGATCGTGACCTGAGCTGAAGTCCGACGCTTAACCAACTGAGCCACCCAGGCGCCCCTCTCAGGTCGTCTTTAAAGTTTCTGCATGCTCCTGGCCAACTTGCCATCCAGCAACTTGACTTTAATAAGGATTTTATTTTTGAAAAGGCAGATGAAAGCTGGGTGGATGTTTTACTTATAGACCTTAAATACCTGTGCTGGTATCTGTTGGAATGTTTTGATAAAATAAATTTCTCTTTTTAAAAAAATTTTATTTTAAGTAGGCTCCATGCCCAACGTGGGGCTTGAACTCACGACCCTGAACTTAAGAGTTGTATGCTCTACCAACTGAGCCAGCCAGGTACTGCTGCTTTTGTGCTTTAGAAAAAAAATATTGCGGTGTAGGCAAATTTTAGAAAAGAATTTTAGTGGAAAGACAGTTTTGGCTTATAGAAAAGAGGTTTTGGTTGCTAGTAATAGCTGAACTGAAAGCCAGACATGAGAGTGAGACACACATATGCTGGAAGTTAATTGGCAGTTACCTGATAGAATGGAAAACTTGGGAATAATCAAGCAAAGAAAACAATAATTCTTGGTAGGCAGGTTTGAATTTTTCCACACCTTTTAGAAAATATTTAGAAGTTCATATTTGAAACAAAAAGAAGTTTAAAACCACTGTGGCTTTCTAAGAGAGGGAATGATGTTATCCAAACAACACTTATAGAAGATTATTCTAGCAGCTGTGTTGGACTTCTTTAGTTGCCTTTCAGTTTATTGCCTGATTGCAAGTAACATTTTAAAATATGGCAGAAGAAACATATGGGAAGTTGATCTAAAATGTCTCATCTGTAAAAAGCCATAACATACTGGTAAAATATATTGTATATGTGTATTTTATTTTAAGACAAATTAAACATTTGAATAATCTGATTATAATCTATGTCCCTCAGAATAAAGAGGTACCCCAGTCAGTGTTTCTGCGAAATTTCTTCTTAAATTACATATATAATAAATAAATTATGTTCTCAAATATGCTCCAAACATTGAGCAGGTGCCTGATATAGACCTCTTTTCCATTTCAAAGCAGTGAAATTTCTTGAATTACTTTCCATGTATTCATTTATAGGGAAATACCATAGGAATAATTTTGCTTTACTTGAGTCCTCCTCACAATTTTGGAAATGACTTTTCTGAGTCTGGATAGGAATAAAATTTATGGAGGTCTATTTGATTAAATGTATTTGCACCTTTGAAAATGTTTACAACTATTGGTATGGGGTGAATTGTGTACCCTCAAAAGTTCATTGTTGAAGTCCTAATCCACAGTACCTATAATTTGACTATATTC
The DNA here is from genome assembly GCF_016509475.1 of Prionailurus bengalensis. NCBI lineage: Eukaryota > Metazoa > Chordata > Mammalia > Carnivora > Felidae > Prionailurus > Prionailurus bengalensis. The sequence goes on from NC_057355.1 coordinate 79,206,268, forward strand.
AGAGATAGGACTTTTTTTTTTAACTTTAGAGAGATAAAGGATTAGTGAGGGAGAGGGGCAAGGGAGAGAGAGAGAGAAGAGAGAGAATGTTAAGCAGGCCCAATGCTCAGTGTGGAACCCAACTTGGGGCTCGATCCCATGACCCCGGGATCATGACCTGAGCCAAAATCAACAGTTGGGCAATTAACTGACTGAGCCAATCAGGCACCCCATAGATAGGTTCTTTAAAGGGCAATTAAGTTAAAGTGAGGTCATTAGGGTAAGCCCTAATACAATATGACTGGTGTCTTTATAAAAAGAGGAAATTTGGTCACATATATAAAGGAAAGGTAAAATGAAGATATAGGAAGAAGATGGCCATCTACAAGCCAAAGAGATGGACCTGGAACAGATCCCTCCCTCACAGCCCTCAGGAGGAACGAACCGGTAGACACTTTGATTCGCAGATTTCCAGCTTCCCATATTGTGAGACAATACACTTCTGTTATTTAAGCCATCTGGTCTGTGGTGTTTGTTTTGGCAGCCCTAGAAAACTAATAGAATTCTATAACTAATCCCAATTCTAAAATTTTCTAAATAAATATGAAGGGAATCAAACAGAAGTTTATGTTTTTTTTAAACGTCTGTTTGTTTGTTTGTTTGCTTATTTATTTATTGTGTGTGTGTGTGTGTGTGTGTGTAAGAGAGAGCGAGCGAGAGAGAGTGAGCCAGTACAGCCTTATGCGGAGCTCGATCTTACAAACCATGAGTTCACAACCTGAGCCACAATCAAAAGTTGGTCACTTAACCGACTGAGCCAGACAGATGCCTCCAGGATTTTATGTTAACAAAATTTATTACAGTGCTATTTAGAATACTGAAAAGTGAAATTAACTCAATAAAGTAATGGTTATATGATTTCCGATACAAACTTATAACACCATTAAAATATTTTAAAAGATGAGGCGCCTGGGTGGCTCAGTTGATTAAGCATCCCAGTCTTGACTTTTGGCTCAGGTCATGATATCATGGTTTGTAAGACTGAGCCCCACATAGGGCTGTGTTCTGGCAGTATGAAGCCTGCTTGGGATTCTCTCTCTCCCTCTCTCTCAAAATAAATAAATAAACCTAGAAGGATTATTTTTAAGGAGTGCTTAATGACATAGGAAAATGATCATAAAAAATGTAAACGAAAAAGCAGTTGACTACATTATTTACACTATGATCCTATTTAGTGAAAATAAAATGATTGCATTTATTCAGACAAAAGAGTAGAAATAAATCTATCAAAACATAACATGTTAATTGGAATTATCTCTTAGTGGTGACATTCATTTTCTTCTCTTTCTCTTTCTGCATTTTTTGTGTGTCTACTGGAAAATGTATTTTTAACATTATAAAATATTCTTATTTAGATAAATAGAATAGAAAAAAATTAATATTGAAGTAATTATTATTGCTTTTTTTAAAGATTTTTTTTAATTTTTAAGTAATCTCTACACCCAATATGGGGCTCAAACTTTCAACCTTGAGATCAAGAGTCGCATGCTATACCAACTGAGCCAGCCAGGTGTCCTATAATTACTATTGTTTTATCTTAAAGTTCAGTGAATCTCTCTCCTGCCATCTGCAGTCTTCAACCTCAGCCAGGGAATTTTAAAATTTCAGGTGCTCTCCTGTTTAGCTTCAGAGTTTTCATTTCTTCCTTTGTTTCTTTGTTTCTTTGTTTCTGTTTTTTTAAAGAGAATCAGCCTTTTATTTTGTATTTTATTTATTTATTTTAAATTTTATTTTAGAGAGAGAGGGAGTATGCAAGTGACGAAGAAGGGGAGAGGGGGAAGGGGAGGGAGGGAGACAGAGAGAGAGAGACAGAGAGAGAGAGACATAGAGAGAGAGTGAATCTCAAGGAGGCTCCACACTCAGCATGGAGCCTGACACGGGGCTAGATCCCACGACCCTGGGATCATGACCTGAGGTGAAAACATGGAGCCTGACACGGGGCTAGATCCCACGACCCTGGGATCATGACCTGAGGTGAAATCAAGAGTCAGATGCTCAACTAACTGAGCAACTCAGGTGCCTCTAGAATTTTCATTTCTTATAATTTCTATTTCTCTCCTCAGATTCTCCATCTGTTGACTTCTGAGCATATTTTTTTCCCTTAACTTCTTGAACCTATTAATAATAGGTGCTTCGAAGTCATTGTTTGTTGATTCCTATGTTTGACTATTTTTGCCACTCACTTTTGGTCATTTTTTTATATCTACTAATTTTTTATAACATGTTCCACATGTTATTTGGGTGACTGTACACAGGAGAAAGGGGAATATGCATACATTTTGAGGAATTTTAGATACAGGGTATGAGTTGACATTGATATTTGGAAACTTAAAGTTCCATCAAGTTTCCTCCTTTAGGATGGAGACTTAAGGGTGGCATGTAATAAATGAGATCCTGGCCTAAAGTCAAACTCATAATGTTTTCACTATGCTTGTGGACCCATCCAGGACTCATTTCCCAAGTCTCTTAATGTATAATTTGAATTGATATGCTATCCTTGGCAGTTGGAACAATCTCTATGTTTGTTCTCTGGTCTGTTGGATAAGAGCTGTAACAGTGGAGAAGGCCAAGTAGAAACATCTGAAACATTCTATGCCATCTCCTCTCCACCAAAATGGTAAACTAAAAACAATATCATACTTTGTGGGAGATGGTAGAGATTAATGCAACAATTAAAGACCTAAAAGATGTACGTGTAATTGTCCCTGTCATTATTTAACTAGCCGGGTTGACTCTTATAGAAATCAGATGGGTGCTGGAAAATGACTGTAAATCTCAATTGTAGGTTCCATGGTAGGGTTGGTATGATTGTTAGAATAGATGAATAAGGTCTCAAGTACATGGTGCATGGCTAAAAATTTACCAAAGGCATCCTTTCCTGCCTTACTTTGCAAAGAAAATCATACATAGTTTGCATTCATATGTGATGGGCAGTAATACTGATTTACTCTTTTGTCTCAGTAATGCTGAGACTGTTAATGCTCCCACCCAATGACATGAAATAGTCCAAAAACACCTTGACTGCCTGGACATCTCACAGACCATGATTGAATTACATCAGTTACATCATAATGATTGGTCCAGATATATACAAGATGACTAATAACAGGAGACATTGGTAAGACACTTATGTTTCAGAGGGTGAAATCTTATGAAGATTCAGGGACCACTTCAGAGTGGTCAGGAGCATGTCACAATTCCCCTCTGAAGAGAAAGAAAAATTCCTGAATATTCCAATGCCTACCACAAGGTAGGAAGTACATCACCTCGCAGGCCTCTTTTGGTTCTATGGGCAATAGATTTCACATATAGGTATATTTTCCTGGTCTATATACTGGGTGACACAGAAGGCTATCACCTTTGAGTGGGGTCTGGTGCATTAAGGGTTGTGAAATGAGTCTGAACTGTGGTACAATCTCCCCTGCCACTCAGATCATATGATCTGGCAGACAGACTCTATAATTTTGGAGGTATACTATGCAGTATGGACTTTATGAAAAGCCCCAGTAGAAAAAATCATACTGCTATGGGCTAAGATCTTGCCATTCACCACAGAAAATTATATGACTTTGGGGAAACATTTGCTGTCATGTTACTGAGTCCTGGTAGAAACAGAACATTTGACCATAGGGCATTAAATGACCATGCATCTGGAATTGCCCAATATGAGTTGGGCCCATCAAGTCATAAAGTAAGATGAGCCTAGAATCCGTTCATTATAAACTGGCAATGGTGAATCTGGAATTGAGCCTGAGCAGGACTAGGGGGCACAAGAAAGCTGCATGAATGAGCAGATTTTCACACTAACCACCATAGTTGTCCATCTCCCAGCCTTTACTGATGGCTACATGGGGAGAAGGTGTTCATACCACCAGCTGAAGAGGAGAAAAAAAGTCAGAGGGATTATTTTGCTCGTTGAGTTTATCAGCAAATTCTTCCATAGAAGCACCATATTTTTTAACTACATAGATTAGCAACCCTATTGTTGATACAGCAGAGAAGGTCTCTGCAGTAATCACATATATTTCTTTGAAAAGAAAACATAAGATAAGCTCAGTTCCAAGCACACAGGGTGCTGTTGCACCAGTTTTGGGCAGAGGAACTGGAAGAATTCCTTGGGATCAGCACAAATGAACTTTTCCTCCATTTTTAGGAAAATGTTATAGAGGGACATGATTTGGCTGCCCTGTGTGAAAGATCCTTGTTGCCTGCAAAACCCGGGACCAGCGAATGCTATTTTCTTCAAACAGGGGCCACTGTGGCAGCCACAGTAAGCACCACCCAGGATAGCACGGTCAGTGAAGGTCCATGCAGCAGTCTTCAGTCTTCATGTCCTAGTGATAGGTTTCCATCAAACACATCCAGGATGCAATTGAGCTGGAGAAGTCACAGCAGACCCTGGCTCAAAAGCACCATTACCTTTTTGATGTCCAGGGGGAAAAATAATCTGCTATGGCATTGGACCTTACTTATGAAGAATGGCTGCATAGAGTAAACAAGGAAGGAAAGAATTGCCTAAACTATCATACCTCTGTGCAGAACATGATGTGTCAAAAGGAACGAGAGCACATGACAAACTGGGGGGAGAAGCATGTGGTGCAGAGCACCTATACACAGCAGGAAAAGGAGGCAATTGTTAAGCGTATTGCAGATCTACAGCAGCTGGCAGAGAGGGCTCCAGCACAGCCGGTTCTGAAAATGTATCTACCCCAATGGAGACAGCTAGAAGCAATTGACCAAGGAAACCCGCCCACATGACAAAATCTTTCTGTATTGCTATCTACTGAAGTTACACTTAACCTTTCCTAAAAATGAAAAGTTTGAGTTTCCTATAGTGAGAGAATTGAAACAATCTGTTGTCCAGTGGGGTGGTTTGCATCCTTATTGCTCTGTGTTTTTTTTTTTAATTTTTTTTCAACGTTTTTTATTTATTTTTGGGACAGAGAGAGACAGAGCATGAACAGGGGAGGGGCAGAGAGAGAGGGAGACACAGAATCGGAAACAGGCTCCAGGCTCTGAGCCATCAGCCCAGAGCCTGACGCGGGGCTCGAACTCACGGACCGCGAGATCGTGACCTGGCTGAAGTCGGACGCCTAACCGACTGCGCCATCCAGGCGCCCCATATTGCTCTGTGTTTTGAATTGTCCCATGATCACTTTTGAATAAATAGTTCATTTTTAATAAAATTTGTTGCCTGACTGAAAAAACAAAAAGCCAGAGTATGTAGTTTTCAGATGGGTCTATTTGATATGTGAGTATAAGTTGAAAATAAGTAGTAAAGTCACATTCAGAAGTAGCCTTGAAAAAGAGTGAAAAAGCAACACCTACTCAGTGGGCAGAGCTACAAGCCACGTACCTTGCCATTCACTGTGTGTGGAATAAATTACAGGGGATGAGAATCTAGAGATTTGGGGAAGTGACCTCACCTTGTGGACTAATTAAAAAACTGGAGACAAGTCTGGGGGAGAAGCATGTGGATGGGTATATAATTAGGGGTATGGAGTGTGAAGATTCTTGAATCTTATGTTAATGACTATCAGAAAGCATCTAACATGAAGTAGACACTGAGCAGTAGACAAAATGACTCACCTACTGAAAAACAGGCTTTGTCACTAGATGCTCCAGAACTGGTGTGATAGGCAAATGAATAGAGCAGTCACAGTGACAGAAGTGGAGGCTACATAATACTGGTACAAAAGCACGTACTTCCACTTACTAAAGACAATCTATGCTGTTATTGTCTCTGAATATCCAGTATGTCGGTAACAGGGACCAGTGCTAAGCTCTCCATATGTCTCTATTCCTTGAGGAGACTAAGTAGTCACGTGATGGCAAGTCAACTACATTGGGCTCCTTCCATCTTGAAAGGCCAAGAGTTCATCTTCCAGGGATCCATATCTAATCTAGGAATATGTCTGCTTTTCCTGCCTTCAGAGCCTCAGTCAATACCACTATACAAGGACAATTGAATGCTTAATCCATAGACATGGAATCACACAGTAAAACATTTGACTAGGAAAGCTACTTTATATCAGAAATGTAGGAGTAGGCTCATGACCATGAGATCCATTGGTTATATTGTACATTCCATTATCCAGAAGCAGTTGGTCTCAGAGATTACTAAATTGGCCTTATAAATGCATAGCTTATGCACCAGTTTGGAGGCAACACTATAGAAGTTAGAGTGCCATCCTTCAGATTGCAACATATGCACTAAATCAGGGACTTATATAAATTATATATAGATATGTAAATACACATATCTATCTATCTACCTATATATCTATCTATCTACCTATATATCTATCTACCTATATATCTATGGAGAGAGAGAGAGAGAGAGAGAGAGAGAGAGAGAGTGCGAGTGAGAGAGCGCTCACAAAGTTCTCCCCAAGATAACTCAACCATGGCAAATGAAATGTTAAATGTAGGTCAAGCAGAAGAGAATCTTGAAAATAGCTTTTGTATATGACTTTGGGTTCATCTTTGACTTCTCTGGCACCTCACCTTTGTGGTTACCAAATCCTGTCAATGCTTCCTCAGTTTGCCTCTCTTCATTCTTGCTGCCACTTTCCTCATTAAATCTCATGTAGCTAAAGCCTTTAGCTCAGTCGTTCACAACCTTTTTTGGCACAACGCAGTCATTGATTTAGTGGGGTTCTCACACATTAGTATTTTTTAAAGTTCCCAAGGTAACTCCAAAGCGCAGTCAAAGTTGAGAAACATTGTTAGTTGTCTTCTTTGCCTCTGGCTTCTACCTTCTTTAAACCCTGTTTCCCAATAATGATTTACCTTTCTAGCACACTGATTTTTAAATATAATTATTCTGTTGAAAGCATTTATATTACTTTCAATAGCCAAAACAATTCCAAACGCTTTAAAATTATATTTAAAATCTTCAAGCTTCTGAATTTAATCAGTGCTTTCAGTTTAATATGTTCTCTTGCACAGTCTGGGGTTCAGACTGGAGCACTTACCACTGCTGGAATATGCCATTCATTTGCTTACTTAGTCTATACCACTGATTCTCATACTCCGTGTGCATGATAGAGTATGGAGAAGAGCTTATTAAAATGCAGATTCCAAGTTTCTGTACTGCATTGTGATCTAGAATGGTCCAGAGGATCTTGCTGCTACAAAACAACAACTTACTTGATAAAAATCTTAGTTTACTATGTATTGCTGAGGTCATAGGAAATAAGGGAATTGCTTAGGGCACCTCTTACAGGTGGGAAAATAGTCTGTTTGCTGAATCTGAAGTGGAGTCAATGAGCAGCAAGCCAATGAGAACCATGAAACTTCCCTGTAGGTAAATGCGAGTATTAGCTCTGTCATTAGGAAAGTTTTGAACAAGCCTCAGGGAAGCATTGCTGAAGCCTAGGCCCTTGCATTATCTAGCGGCTCTCAAAAGAAATGTATGTGGTTTCAGGGGGTTAGACTCCTTGTCAATAGGAGCTAACTTTCAAACTTGAAACTTAAAATTAATCTCCTGCTTAAAAATTAAATGCTAATTTGATGAAGGAGAGAAGATAGGGTTGGTACTGTGAAGAAACTTAAGCTTCAATAGTATAAAGAAAGAAATACAATCTAACAGGAAAAGCTGAATGCTCATGACATGTTATAGTTTCACAGAGGTATCTACAATTCTCACAACTTAAGATAGAACAAACATGAAATTTTAAAATGTCCCCAAGCATGGAAGAAAACAAGCCATTGTGCATAAGTCAGTAGAGATAACCAATAATAGATTTGTTCCCAGAGATTTCAGATATTGTCATTCTTAGGATCAAAATATAAAACTTCTGCAAGATTTCACTCTTTTTTGTGGCTGAGTAATGTTCCATTGTGTGTGTGTATGTAACATATCTTCTTTATCCATTCATCTATGGATGGACACTTGGGTTGCTTCCATATCTTGGCTACTGTAAATGATGCTGCAATAAAAATAGCAGTGCATATATCTTTTTGAATTAGTGTTTTCATTTTCTTTTGGTGAATACCCAGTAGTGGAATTACTGGATCATTTCATTTCTGATATTAGTAATTTGTGTTTTATCTCCTTTTTTCTTGGTTAGCCTGGCCAAAGACACATTTTATTAATATTTTTCAAATAATTAGCATTTATTGATTTTCTGCATTAATTTCCTGTTTTCAACTTCATTGATTTATGCTCTAATTTTCATTATTGCTTTTCTATTGGTCTGGATTTTATTTGCTCTCCTTTTTCTAGTTTCCTTATATGGAAGCTTAAATTATTGGTTTTAGATTTTTCTTTTCTTCTAATCTATGCATTCAGTGCTATGCATTTTCCTCTGAGCCCTGCTTTGGCTGCATTCCACCAAATTTTCCAGGTTCTATTTTTATTTTTTAATTTAATTTTACTATACTCATATATGCTGAGAAATGTAGAGTCTTTTTTTTCTCCTTTTTCACAAACTTCTATTTCTAGAGCTGATCTGATTTTTATATATGTTCCAAACTTTGCTGGGTGTTGAACAACAAAAAATTAAAAAAAAATTTTAAAAATCCATGAGCTTAATCTATTCCAATAATTAAATGAATTTATTTAAGTGTATGTTTTATTTCTACTCTGTTGTATCAGTAAATACTCTTTTTTTTTCCATTTTAAAAAAAAATTTTTTTTTCCAACGTTTTTATTTATTTTTGGGACAGAGAGAGACAGAGCATGAATGGGGGAGGGGCAGAGAGAGAGGGAGACACAGAATCGGAAACTGGCTCCAGGCTCCGAGCCATCAGCCCAGAGCCTGACGTGGGGCTCGAACTCATGGACCGCGAGATCGTGACCTGGCTGAAGTCGGACGCTTAACCGACTGCGCCACCCAGGCGCCCCTCCATTTGTTTTTTACCAAGGTGGGGGGCAGGCAAATTTTCATTGTTATGATGGAGCCTAGGATTTTTAAAACTAGTGTAGTGAGACCCTTCTGTCTTGGTATTCTCTGAATCTTCCCTGGATTGGCTGGGAATAGTCTAATCTTCTCTTTAGATGAGGGCCTTCTGAGTCCAGGTGGTTCCATTCCTGGGCATTCCTTCAGCCCTATGTTAATGAATCTTGCCACTGGTATAACTCATGACCTGGTCTTTGTGCTTGATAAAGACCTACCATTTCTCCCTGGACAAAGCAAGTTCCACCTCAGCTTTTGCTAGTGGTGTAGACCTCTCTAATTCTATGTCACATCATCCATTCAGCTTCTGGTCTATGATGACTACACCATACCCTATATTGTGGGGGTATATTGAATCTTATTACAGAGACTCACTTGTAGGTTTCTAAATATCCATTTATCCCCTGTTCATGCTCTCTCTCTGTCTCAAAAATAAATAAACGTTAAAGAAAATGTTAAAAAAAAAAAAGGGGGCACCCGGGTGGCTCAGTCGGTTAAGCATCCGACTTTGGCTCAGGTCGTGATCTCACGGTCCGTGAGTTTGAGCCCCGCGTCGGGCTCTGTGCTGACAGCTCAGAGTCTGGAGCCTGTTTCAGATTCTATGTCTTCCTCCCTCTCTGCCCCTCCCCTGTTCATGCTCTGTCTCTCTCTGTCTCAAAAATAAATAAACGTTAAAAAAAAAAATCCATTTAACTTCTTTGTCCTTATCCAAAAGTTATGGTAAGTCCTGAGTACTTTCCATATTACACAGTCGCTGAAAATGACTCTGAGACCCTTTCTCTAATTCCAAGTAGTGCTATCAAGTTTTCTTTGATATGGACATCTCCATACTGGCATGAGGACAGCCTTTCATTCCATTTGTTCCCAAGTTGGATGATAGGTAGAAACCCCACAGAGTTTGGTTAGCTGATAACATCCATAGAAACTGTATTTCAGTATTTTGTATGCTAATATCACAGAGGGTATAATATTTTTAAAAGTTTAATATACTTTTCTCAGTTCATCTAATATGTGGACCCTTGCCCAAAGATAAAAGAAGACACAGGTCTGATGACCTCCTTTGTCTTGCTTAATTCACCTTCTTCACTCCATCATCTATCTTTGCCAGAAGGTGCAGATATATTCAGAGTTTCCTTGTACCTTATAGTGAACTCTGTGGTCAAACTGGCAGGATTGTCTCTTGAAAAATCAAAAGATAAAATGGAATAGTTAAGAAAAAGCTTTTCTTTCTTTTAAAGTCTTGGTTTCAAAGCAACTTTAATACTTTAAAATAGTTTTCAGATGATTTGGAGTTAATTTTATTTTGGATATCTTAGCTGAAAATTACAGTTCTTATTCCTCATTCCTCTTTTTCTATTCATCCCCCTTCGATACTTCCTGCAGATGATTGCCTCGGTTCTCCTGGAAAGAGATCATCTGCAGAAAAGTACAAAAGAGAATACTTGAAAGTAATTTTTAAAAATATCACTCTCTGTAGTTTAGACAAAATACTAAAGTTTATGTTCCCTGGATATTATTGGCCCTCTAATCTTTATAGCCAGGATGGAGGGAAAAGAAGTTTTGGTCATGTCACCATATATTTTAAGTCTGAGAACTAATACTTTTTATTGACTTACATAGATTTAAATCAGCTCACTGTGACCCATCATACTTTGTGCTAGAAAAAAAAATCAAAGGCTTTTCTAATCAATTTGTCTTAAGAATCAACTCTGAAAGTGGAGAAAAATCATTAATCAATTTATATAGAATGAGAGAGAAGTCTAGCGGTTATGGCACATTCAGGACATAGAAGGTATGCCACTCACAATACGTATGATCTCAAACCAGTTATTTATTTGTACCTCAATTTTCTCATCTGAAAAATGGAGATAATTTAAGAGGATTAAATTAGTTTGAGTGAATCTCTGTGAAGCACTTAGAACAGACTGCACATAATATGATTATACCATCTTATACTAAATAATAGCATTATTTAAAGAGTACAGTACAGTGATTAGTATAGGCTTTGTAGTTTGCAGGCCTGGGTTTTAATTCTACTTAAATTTTAAAATTTAAAGGGGGCATTTGGGTGGCTCAGTTGGTTAAGCATCCGACTCGGCTCAGGTCATGATCTCACAATTTGCGATTTGAGCCCCGCGTAGGGCTCTGTGCTGACAGTGTGGAACCTGGAGCCTGCTTCAGATTCTGTCTGTCTCTCTCTCTCTCTCTGCCCCTCCTCCCTTCTCAAAAATAAATAAAACATTAAAAAATTCTAAAATTTAGGTAATTTGGGATGAGTTGTTTCACCTCACGAAGACCTGTGTTTCTCATCTATAAAAGAGGATTAGTAACAGAATCAACTTCCTTGATTCTTTATAGGAATTTATGTAACATATGTAAAGTTCCAACCAAGTAGCTGTGTGTCAACTACTACACTAATTCAGCTAATGACAAAAATTGTAACAGAGTTTATGAGAGAAAACCTGTTAAATCTGTTTTTAAAAACTTATCTCTAAACTCAGAGCTGGAAGATAACTATACAAAATTGAATGAACAATTGTTACACCCATATCTACAAATCCAATAGAAGAGCTGCTGTAGAGTTATGTGGTTTTTTTCAGATAATATAGTCTCTATGTGGTTTATTTTACCTGTATGTGAAAGAAAGGCTCTTAAAGACCAGATCAAATTTTTGCATTTATCTTCTTGAAGCAGCAACCTAGCCCAGCTGGCATTCTGGGACTCCTTCCATCTTTGGTTTGACTTGATGATTCAGTGAAGTACATACTGTTCTTGCATCAGAAGTAGCAGTGTTAATTCTATTATGCCAAATACTTTCACAGTAGCTCAGCCTGACTTCCCTGTACGATTGCTTATTGCAGAGTCACTGAAGCAGCTGGTGGAAAAGTCCATGTCGATCCCTTTGAGACCTGTGCCTTTGGAAAACATTCTAAGTTGTTCTGCATTTCAAGGAGCTAGTAACGTGGTACAAAACTACCAGGGACTCTCCATTTGTTCTTCATTGGCTTGTAGGAACCCCACAGAAAGTTCTTTAGCATCCTAGACTTAGGTTGACCATATAATTTTTCATCCAAGGAACACTCTTGAGAGTGCAGGGGGACACAGTTAATAATTAAGATGGGACAACAAATGTAAAACGGGCCTATTCTGAGTGAATGGTGTTGTGTGGACACTCTGTTGGACTCCACAGTCTCTGATCCTGTTCTTTTTTAGTTCAGTTCCAAACCTGAATAGCCCTGTTCCTCTGCCTGCTGTGAACTGTGGAAGAATGTCCCCAAATAGCTTGTAACTTGTTTTTGTTTCCCTGCTACAGCATTGCTTTTGCTACTGCAAGAGAGTATTAATATTTCTCCTTGGTTCTCATCAGCTTGCCCCAAACTTGCCTCATTTCAAAGACAATGCCTTGGATATCTTCCAATAGACATGTATTTGTTCATTTCACAGGTATTTTATTGAGTGCTGATTTTGAAGTAGGGGCTGTTTAAGGTGTAGGGAAATAATGCACAGGAGTGATAATGTGCCTGCCTTATGGAGTGTATGTTCAATTGGACAGACACAATACATGACCAATAATAAGATACATATTTTAGGTAGTGAAAGTTACAGTGAAGAACATAAAACAGATAGGGTTATCTGTGTGAAAGGAGACCATTTTAGATAGGTTGAACTCTGAGGGCCTCTGAGACCTGAAAGATAAGGAGCCAGGTATACAGATGCAATCATATAGAGGCAAGAGGAAGCATCTAGAGGAAAAACGAACAGGAAGTGTAAACATACCCAAGTAAGCATAATCTTAAAATGTGCTACGGCAATCAGTGTGTCAAGGTAAAGAGAGTGAGTAGAAGAATGCTGAGGGTCAGATAATTTCTGGCTATGTAGGCAGGCCAGGTTATAGGATCTGAGGTCTTTAAAAAAATTGTTTAATGTTTATCTATTTATTTTTGAGACAGAGAGAGAGAGAGAGAGAGAACTAGTGGGGGAGGGGCAGAGAGAGAGGGAGACACAGAATTGGAAGCAGGCTCCAGGCTCTGAGCTCAGCACAGTGCCCAATGTGGAGCTCGAACCCATGAGCTGTGAGATTATGACCTGAGCTGAAGTTGGACACTTAACCAACCGAGCCACCCAGGAGCCCCGGATCTGAGGTCTTTGTTCTAATTTCAGTTAAAAAAAAACACCAAAAACCAAAAAAAAAAAACAAAAAACCATTGAAAAGTTTTAAGCATGTGAGTGGCATAATCTGGTTTTACTCTTTGAAAGATCACTCTGGTTTTCAGGAAGAGATACATTGTGCGACATAAAAGTTCAGGGTGATCAGGTAAAATACAGACTCTTAAAAACAGACAGAAAAACCATGGATTTCCAGGAGGGGAGGTGGCTGGGGGAGGATGGGTGATGGGGATTAAGGAGTACACTTAACCTGATGAGCACTGAGTAATGTACAGAATTGTTGAATCATATTGCACACCTGAAACTAACATAACACTGTATGTTAATTATACTTGAAAAAAAGTACTGGGTGGCTCAGTCAGTTGAGCGTCTGACTTTAGCTCAGGTCATGATCTCGTGTTTGTGGATTTGAGCCCCATGGTGGGCTCTGTGCTGACAGCTTAGAACCTGGAGCCTTTCTGGATTCTGTGTCTCCCTCTCTCTCTGCCCCTCTCCTGCTCACGCTCTTTCTCATAAAATAAAATGTTAAAAAAATTAAAAAAAAACCTACTATGTAGTAACCCTAGTAAGAGATTGGAAGTTTAAACTAGGATGGTAGTAATGAAGATGGTAAAAATGGCCCAATTAAAGAAATATTTTGGATGTAATGCTTACAGGTACAAGTGGTGAGAAGTGGAAGGAAAGATGACAGCTACATTTTCAGTATGGGTGAATGAAATGCCAGTTAACTAAGACAGGGAAGTGTGCGTGTGTGTGTGTGTGTGTGTGTGTGAACAAGCACATGTGCTCACACTAGAGGGAAATCCAGGCCTACTATGTTTCCACTTCTGCATCTATCTTTGTAGACTTAGAGGAGATGTACCCATTCTAATCTCTGTTACAAAACTTATTATATATAAAAAAGAAGAAACTACCATCCACATGTCTTTCCCTCATAAGCAACTTTGCCGGTATCCTGTTTCAAAGATTTGAAATTTCTTCATTTTTTACAATTGCACCACAGTCTTTGGAATTTGAACAGCTAAATAATTGCTAATTCAATGCAAATCTAGTCTCTCTTTCTCTCTCTTTCTCCCTCATGCACACCCCCCCCCCACACACACAATCCTTTGACTCATATTTTTTATTAACAAATGTTCAGGATTATTTGCTCAGATAATCCCTTATGTTTACCATTTCCAAAGTCTATTTAAACTATTTGAATTGAAGATACCTCAGCTCTTTAATTCAATAGCCTAGAATAAGGTGTCTATTCCTTTTTTTTTTTAAATAAACACTCATCTTACACATAATTGTTAACACAATCTCTGTCATTTGTTTCCACAATACTTCCTCAGCACTTTCCTACTCGTGTTCAGGGCTTTCCAAACAAGAATGTCTCAACCTCACTCTTGTTAGGACTATTGATTGCCTATGCCATAATCATTCTCACCTTCTTTATTGATATCTGACTAGTTGTGTGTGGTGATGTGATTAGTAAAAAACTACAGGAGTGGACTTTCTTATACTTAGGAGCACAGTATGGTTCAAAAAGGTATAAATGGAAGTCATAGGGTGAGTCTTTCATAAAAGTTCCTCCAAAGGGACAGGGAAAATGGCCCAACCAATTATTTCTGTTATTTTTGGCTTGGAATACAGTCCCAATAGCTTTGGCTGAAGATACATTGTGATTATGAGTTCTAGAGTTTCAGATTACAAATCATGGAGTAGAAAGAAGGAAGACCTGATACATCAATGATGTTTTGGAGTTTCTGATTCATAGCTCTTAGGACTGTAACTCTTTCTAGCTGATACATATGCCTTCAAGATCACCTGCCACCTGATGATCTCCTCCAGCTCTTCTCATAAACAAACTTTTATTCTTCTGTGTGGAATCTTTACTGTAGGAAAACAAGTCTTTCTATTCGCTGCACATTTTATGTTTGTGTCTGTTCCTGAGTCTCGGCACGTGCCATTGTTGTTTGCATCTATGTAGCCAACGTTGGATGGAGACCTCATAAGGGCAGGCACAGGGTTGGAATCCTTTGCATATCAACAAAGTTCTGTACTGTGTATAGTGCCTTGCACACAGAAGGCATTCAATATGTGTTGAATGACATTTAATTCCCTTCTGGTGAGCTTATTTAGTCCCTCTTCTTTCTATTAAAGAATTCTCAATTACTTAAAAGTCTGGCTTAAAACTAATTTTCTCTGGAAAGGTTTTCATGATTAATCCCACCTGATTATGATTATACCTCCACTTGGAATTTTCTTGGTACATATGCAACTCTGGCTAATAAAAGTGTATACCCAAGCCTTCTTGATGTATGTCCTGGTTTTCCAATATATACTAAAGTGCTCTGTGGACAGGAATCTTGTACTCTCCCTTCCCATTTGGACTATTCCCATATAAAATCTGATTTGTGTTCTGTTATACAGAACCTAATAAAAAGGGTTGACTAAACTGGAAATTCACTTGGGCCAATCTCCTCCCAGGTATTATAAATCTGTCCCCATCCAAAGGAATAGCTTCCTATAAAAAGAATCAGATACTTCTAGAATCAGATACCGTAATTAAAATTTACAAACAACTAGCTCAATATGACTTGGGAATTAAGAATTAATTTCATTCTAAGTGACAACTATGGTATTATTATGCTTTGAATGAGATAAATATATGTATACCCTATGTAAGTATTTATTATTCTCGTTAGTTTGTTATAAAATTCTGTAGGATACATCACCCACACTGATGACACCTATATTAATTGGAAGGTATATTCTTTGCATGAAGACTAAAACAACTAAATAGAATTATGTGTTTGATATTCAGGAATAAAATCATTTTTGAAAACATTAGTGAATGAATGAGAATAAGCTGAAAAGGCACAAATCATTCACTTTGCTCAGTATGATCACAAATACATTATGGTCTGTAATACTCTTTATTCACAGACAATTGATCATTAACTTACTTCAATTTTCTGAAGTCACTTGAACTAAGGGCAGCTACAAATTTCAGCACATTACAGGATACATCTAATTCACTGGTTTGAACATTTTTAAAGAAAAAGGTGCAGTATAATGCAGAAAAAAGGAAATTGAGGGAACAAAACATAATTTCCACTTAACGAAAATCTAAAGGTTAAATAGATGAGAACTAAAGATTTGAATTCACTTCCCAGAACAGTGCCTTCTTACCAAAATAAACTTGAGATGACCACTTAACTGCAAAGAAAAGTCAACAAGACATTAGATAGTCATTAATCATCCTGAATAAACAGTACTTTTAAAGTGTCTGATTGGCATTGTAGGCATACATTCTGTCCTTAGAAATACGCCTCAGATTTCTACCATATACCTACATAGCTTAATTCAATGCCTGACCACTCTAGGATTTAAGATGAGAACAGACATTGGTAAAAACAGATTCTGAATCTAAGAAGAGACCAAAGCAGCCATGTGTGGACTTTCTCCTAGTTTCAGTGTGAATTTTTTTTAATCTATTAATGAGTTCCTAGAAATTTGAAATATTTGGTTATTTTTAACTAATGCTACATATAATTAGTTTCAACGTTTGTTTTAACAAATTATATCTTAGTCTATTTCTTAGTATAGATTTCCATGGTAAATATAAGGGCATGCTATTTGCTTACTCAAATCAGTCACAGAATTGAAACTTTATATTTTAGGCAATTTCTGAATGACATGAGTTGATTAGTACTCTCCCATAAATTTATAGCAATCATGCCTTTTATAGCATTCTTCTTATATTTATTTTCATGTTTCCTAATGTTTCATAGAATTCTATCCTTCACAGGCTTACCAAAAAAGAAAAAGGCAATTCTTGGGATTTTACCTTTTTTTCTCTCCTAAAATATCAAATCTCTTTTTAAGAACAGCAGCATGCAACATCCAAATATCTGGCATCCAATGCCAGCTAAGGTTTTGTTTTGTTTTTTATTCCTATTCACCTCATTTCCCATTAAAAGGCACAATAAATATACCATGTGCAACAATTTGTGTTTTTTTAAGATTTTTAAAATGAAAAAAATTATTTTGAGGGAACGAGAGAGTGAGAGTGTGAGTGCTAGTGGGGGAGGGGAAGAGAGAGAGAGGAAGAGAGAGGATTCCAAGCAGGCTCTGTGTAGTCAGCGCAGTGCCCAAAGAGGGGCTCGATATTACCAACTGTGAGAGCATGACCTGAGCTGAAATCAAGAGTTGGACACTTAACTGACTGAGCCACCCAGGTGCCCCCATGTGCAACGATTTGTAATTGCAATATACTGACCTGAAAAACCAATAAATATCGTTACCATAAATGAAAAGAATTGGTATGTTGTTATACCATATATTGGCAATTTATATACTGAAAGTGTCCGTTTATTTAATTTAATGAATATTTACTGAATACCAAATACATGTTTAATGTTGGTTAAAGGTTAAACGAGACATATATCTTGTTTTCAGGATCCCACGATCTAGCCAATCAAACATAGATCTCCACATATGTGTTTACAAGCCCTGTAAAGAATACTCTTTTAAAATGAAACGTTAAGATCTAGTCTAAAGAGTATTGAGTTCTAACTTTGGCTTAGTCATCAATTATTTGTCTAAAAAGTAATCCTCAATTTTCTTGCATGTAATAAACATAATATTTGTCCTCAACATCCTTAAAAAAGTTAATCAATGTATTGAATGTTAAAGGATAGATTTCAACATCAAATAACATGAATCGACTCACAGGAAAAAGAGAATATTGATACACAAATTATTCATATCATTATGTATGCAATATTATTGTACACCTTATTTACTATTTTAATACATGCAAGTCAAGTAATATATGCAATGATGCAAATCATTGCTATCCACAATGGAAGGGTAAGCCACTGTCTAGCATTTAGCAGTAGTTATTTTCGTTGAATCAAGTTTGTAGGGAATCTTCACAAAAATGTTGACAAACGCTTTAAGTTTCCGAAAAAATAGAAATGGAAATAATTGGGCTGCCATTATGTAAATGAGATATGACAGGGAAGCACAAAAAAGCAACAGGGAATGCAACCTTATCAACCAAATATCTGTGATACATTCTTTCTAATGAATAACATGGAGTTTTATTATATGAACAAAACTGAGTGTAAATCTTGTAGTTATTGAGTAAAAATAGGTGGCTGCCATTGCGACATATACATTGAGTGGCACATGTGTGATTTCCTTATTTTCTTTTTCCATGTGTTATTCTTAATTAAAAGTGCCATGAAGCACTTACAGCATTTACATTATTTTAAGGGGACACACATTTGGAAGAGCTGGCCATTTAAAAAATTATTTTGTTATGGCCATGTCATGCAAATGCCTTGTTCTGTAACTTTATTTTAAATTCCCCGATTGAATTTGTTGATGAAAACCAAGAAGCAAAAGGTTCTGTTTGCGGACATAGAAAGGAATGTACATGAGGGGCAGAGTGTGTTTTGCTTGGCAGTTCTTTTGCTACCATTTTGTTTTTGTTTTTAGTGCTGGAGGGCAGCAAATTGGCAGGTGTAAATAAGGCTGTAGCTAGTTTCATACTGTATTTACAATCAGTTATGGTGGGTTAAAATGTCTGTAGTGCATAGGGAATTAGGCACACAACTTCTGTTAAGAACGAGGGAAGCTTATGATCTAATTTCAGACATTGCATGAACATACTGCTTCTACCTAATCTTGTAATAATTTCCACCAACTCTCATAAAGTGAACACAAATGGATTATTTCATACTTGCACAATGTTTGAAATTTTGAACATATATTTTTGTATCTAAAATTCTAATATAGCATAAAATTTGCCATAATGACAAAAACTGGTAGTTAAGAAATGAATATTCATCTACAACTAACTTGAGAAAGAGAAGAAGAGAGCGATTCCTTAGTTTAAATGATGATTTGTTTTATGGAATCCATACAGCATATTGTTACAACTTTTAATTTTTTAAAACAGCAAATAGCTATTTGCCTATCGAATGTGATGCAAAATGGTATCATTTTATGATATAGTTTACACTTTACTAGGATTTGCATGTACCACATGTCAAATCATGTCCTAGAAACATAGCAACCACTAGCGGAGAAAGCCTAATGTCACATGATTACATAGAACACAAAGGTTCTAATGTTTGTGCAGATAATGCTTTTTAATAAAGAATCTCCATGTCAAGGAAAGGAAAGCAAGAATAGTTTTATAAAAGATTTAGAGTGGACCTTATTTTCATGATCCACCGACCTGTAACAACTTTTTTGAAAGCTCCCGGAAACATGAATTCCCCATGTCTCTATATTTGCTCTGTACTTTAAGACAAAGAGCCAAGACAATTTTGAGGAACAGTAGAAAAGATGATACAGAGGGGTATGAAATAAATAATAAATAAATAAGTGACTGCTGAATAAAACAATTAGTTTTGCCCCAGGCTTCTGCAATAGCTTATGAATTCTTACCAGCATTAGTTTACAGCTGTAACTTCAGGATATAATAAGAGATTGAATCTTATACAGGCAATGAAACAGATGATCAAATTCACAAGGGATTGTGTCAGGCTTTTTCCAGTACTAAAGAAACATATTAATCCTTGTCACTGTTTTCAGAAACGCTGTGACAGAAATAAACCTGTACTGTAACTTGGCCCTTTTAATGAGCTTCTGGAGTGTGGGCTTTCCACTCAGCACCTGAAAAACACAACAAAACACCTTTTATATTAAAGATGTGAGGTTTGCTGCTGGCTAAATTTGTACACAGAAGTCTATAAACCAGTGCTCAGCCAGCTGGGAAGCAAGAAAGCAAATTCAGATTCTGCCATGAACTTCACAGACCAATTATCTACTTGGAATCATGGGAGTTTAACAAACAAATACCAGCCCCTGCTGAGCCTTTTCAGGCCAGCAGCTTATGGGTGATTCAGTTGCATCCGAGGCTTTTAGACTGATCAATTCTTAATCACAAAGCGCAAAAATTATTCTCAGACTCATGTCAGTTTCTTTGGACACGTTTGTTAACAATCTGCTTCAAATCATTTTTTTAAAAGAAACTGCAGACACTGTTTTTATTGACTCCCCACTTGTAAAATGTTTATAGCTTGTTAATTTATATTTACCCCTTTACTTTTGCCTGCAAATCAACATCACTTAGCACAGTTTGGTTACACTTTGTCCAAAGGAAATTACAGAAGCCTGCTATGGGGCTAAAATGAAGGAAAGCTGCGGAAAATCAATACACTGCTGATTAAACAGATCGTAGCAAATTCACGGCTGTATGCTACAGCATGGAGACATCAGTGTGATGCCTATCTAGCAGTTAATGTGCTTTCAGTCAGGTGAAGAAAATTTCAGAATAAGGCAAAATCACTCAGAAAAACAAGAACTACCTAACACAAGAATGTGTGTGCTTATATGAAACCTACATTTTGTGTCAAGTAGTATTTCACTTGAGGAATAAAGAGGACATATTTATTTTGTGAAATAAAGCAGTGTGGCATCTATATTATGACATTTATCCTTTGTGTTACGAAAAGACCTAATGCCATTGCAAGATACCACCTATTAGCTACAAGTCAAGTATTTGGTTTTTCTTTTTATGAAATAGTAGGTTTTAATCAATGTTTTCTTGTGTAATTTTCAATTCGACAACAAAAGAAATGACTGAAAGGTGGATTCTTTGTAGAGGTTGTCCAAAGTAGCAATGATCTCCGATGAAAATATTCTAAGCAATTCAAAAAGAATCACTTAATTTCCAATTTTAGAGTAGAAGAATAAACATGAAATAAATCAGGCATAAACAGGGGATTCAGTTCATACATAATTAATTTTCTTAATGTGTTGGGAATAGATAATCTTAACACAACATAGTTGGAAAGACCAACAGTTGTTTGTACATCATAAAGGCAGCATTAGGGTTACAGAGAAGAACTAAGGTATCCTGACGAAAGAAAAGGTACCCTGGGTTAAAGCATAAACTTTCATTTCCATGCTATCCAATTCTTGGGCTCTGCAAACCAAATACTTTGAAGACTGTAGGAAAATATGCTCATCCCAAAGACTGCGTAAGAGGTGGTACCTACTTTAATCCAACTTGAAGAAGTACACGCTGTACCGTATCGCATGTAAAGTAAGGAAATGAGAAACAAACAAACAAAAGTTTAAATACAATCTTTCTGAGAGAGTGTCATAGAAGAAATTTTGTTTCAACCTCTTGTTATGCTTTTTACTTGGCATACACATTTATGTATTTAGAGTATTGTGATGCTATTGCAAGATGTTTTTTCTTTTTCAAATAGATAAACTAGGGTAGAATTTATGGCTCCCCTTACTATTGTTCATTCAGGAAACCTATAGCTTTGATATGTTATGGTATCCTGGCAGATAAATTTCAGTAGTAAATCCTTATACTGAAAAATATACTCGAGAAAATTATGTTCCATACACAAAAGCCAACTTAAGTTTCAATCTCTGTTGTTTTTAATTCTCTCTTTTTCAAAATATCAAAGTCTTTCAAATGGTAACATGGTTAAGTTCTTTGCCAAATACCATGTGTTAAAATGAAGGTGTTTTTGAGTCATCAAAGCTTATAAAAAGACCTTTAACAAGTAAACAGCTTTTCTCTTTTTTTTTTTTTTTAACTGGAAGATGTGGTATAAGAAAACACATTCATGGACACCATATGTGAACCAAGTTCCATCCCAAGATTTTGAGATTTTTGAGAATTCCTAGAAAATGAGAGATTTAAATTTATAGTCTGAAGAGGCTCACTCAGTGACACTATTTTCATACTGATATATGTGTATGACTTATACTGACTCATACTGATTTATATGTATATATAAAACTCAAGGTGTCATATTTTGATTATTCTATTTAAAATCTTTGGTAATCTTGCTTAGGGAAAAAAAGAGGCCATCAGGATTTCAGGAGTATGAAAAATAATCATTATTTCAGTATCGTCACTGTAATGTAAACATTAACTTACTTTTTTCGTATTGTGGGAAGTGGTCAACTTGTTTCACAAGTCAGTATCAAAAGCAGAGATCATTTCTACTTAAATAATCATGATTTTGTGACATTGGGAGAATAAAGCAATGGGTACCAGTAGAAAGAGCAAGTGTTTTAGAAAATATAGAACAATACTTGTATTTGCTACACACATCGGTATGCTAGGTTGATTGTGCCCTTGAGTATGTATTTTAAGATTTTCTTTCCTGGTGGCATTGAAGGAAAACTACATTGAAGTGACAGAAGAGCAGGAGATAATGGACAGACTGAATGATGCAAGTATAAACTTCTGAGCAAAAATTATTTTCTAAGTCTCACAGTTTCTGTAGATATTTTCACATTTTTGTAGTTCCAATAAGCTAACAAATGGTTGTTTGTAAACATGCTTTACTTTATTTAAAGTCCACGCACTGTACGAATCTGAGAGTTGGCAAGGGTTTGAATACCCTTTGGTACAGACCCACTTTTTCTTCTTAATACATGGTAATTTATCACCATTAAGTATATGATCCCTCTGGAAAAAAAAAAATTGATGCACATTGCTCTCTAGACTATAATTTCAGTGTTCATGATATTAATCTTTAATTAAATTACAGTTATTTTAGAAATCTATATCTTTAATTAAATTATACCATGCACTTAAAGAAGAAATGACTATGGCACTATTAAAACATGTTTAAAAATGTACCACTGAATTTTGCATGCTGTCTGTCATCCCCAAAGTATGACTAACTAGGCTTAAGAAATGACTAGAAAGTCAACTGAAAAATTGCCAAGTAAAACTGTTTGGCTCTTTAAAGAACTGTGCATTAAAATTTTGGACACTTTCTCTATTAAATCTAAATATACTTCTTATAGTATATACAGTATTACATTTCTAAATTAATTGCCATAGTCCCATTTGTTAAAGAATTTCACTCCACGTGAAAAGCAAAGTCTCACTAGATGTGAATTTTACACTGTGCTAGATCAATCCCAATACCAGTAAATGGATATTATTAAACAGCATGGGGTAGTGCAAACTGGGAAAGAAAACTTGTAGTGTGCTGCCTTTGAGCAGACCTGGCTTGCATGCTGTGACAGGGCAATTGTCGACATGCTTTTTCATGCCAATCTGCAGCTTTTTCAACTCTAGATGCTATGGCAACCAGGGTTTAACAGACTAAGCAGCTAACAAGCTTCCCTGATGGAATTGTCTGGTTGTGTGATTGCCTTGTCTTAGGGAAAATATAAAATAGAATGAAGACGCTTGTGGACATTTGTCAACCTGATTATAATTTGGACAGTTGAATCATAATTGTCTGTTGTGTGCTGTGCAGCAGTGACATGTGCTATTTTCCACGTCCCTTGCAGGGTACACCACTACATTCCCGCATAGGCTACGTTTCCCTTGGGAACAATGGGTCCTGGTTGCTGTGGGTTCGGTGCAACATGGCGGTCCGCATCTCACACCAGATCATCTGGGAAAGAAGGGAACAGGGAACAGCTCTAATGGTGTTTTTTTCTTTCTCTTTGAAAAGGCTTGTGTTTGATTTGAACTATATTTGTATGAATATAATGAACACAAGTTGATGTGGAAAGAGATTCCTCTCTTATAAAATGTTCGTGCTCATAGGGTAAGTTGTAGATCAAAATATGCAGGTGAATTAATTTGTTATTTATGATTGGGCATAATTTTAGTTCTTTGGGAATATTGATTTTTTAAATTTGCAACCACTTAAACATGTATTTGTGTCACCAATCATATGCATAATTTAAAACACTGAGGAAATAATCAAGCTTCTCTGATAGAATGGTCTTGTTTTAATACTGCCTTGTCCTATTGAAAATGAATAGAAGATACCCTCTTTATTGTTTGAAATGATTAAAAGCCTACTAATACAATTTCAGTCTCTTTAAACAGTCAAAGGCATTGTATTTTCCACATCATTTGATGCCAAATCCTTACTTTTTTTCTTGAAAAGGATACAGGTTTTAAAAAATTAAAATCCTAAGAACAAACATTTCAAATTAAATGTGAATTCTCATAAAACAAAACATAGGTTTCCATTTTATAGACAGACAAATAAAATTTGCTATTTTGCAAGACAACTTCACTAATTATTTTTATTTTTTTTTTTTAACGTTTATTTTTTGGGGGACAGAGAGAGACAGAGCATGAACGGGGGAGGGGCAGAGAGAGAGGGAGACACAGAATCGGAAACAGGCTCCAGGCTCTGAGCCATCAGCCCAGAGCCCGACGCGGGGCTCGAACTCACGGACTGTGAGATCGTGACCTGGCTGAAGTCGGACGCTTAACCGACTGCGCCACCCAGGCGCCCGCACTAATTATTTTATAGAACATTGCGAAATAGTTTATTTCGTACTTGGAAAAAATCAATATTAGAACATGAGGATCAAAATTTGAGGATATTTTCAGTATGCTCTGAATGAGTTGAGGTTTAAGTATAAGCTGATTGTAAGAAGATTTTGGCTAGTACATAGAAAGGATGCCAATGATTATGTTAGCATATTCGTCA
Source organism: Prionailurus bengalensis (assembly GCF_016509475.1). Lineage (NCBI taxonomy): Eukaryota > Metazoa > Chordata > Mammalia > Carnivora > Felidae > Prionailurus > Prionailurus bengalensis. The sequence goes on from NC_057355.1 coordinate 79,230,893, forward strand.
TGGACAGATCTCACCAACCACAGAGTTCTGCCAGGTTTTTTGTTTTCTTATTTATATTTTGAAATACTTCAAACTGATGCCCTTGCTTTGAGACACCAAGGCCTTTAGGAAAAGTAGGGTTTTCCCTTCCTCTATTTTGGAAGAATGGGTAGCAATCCAAGCTGCCTTTTAAAACAACCTTCAATGTCACGGACAATGACATGCCTAGATGGTGCAAATCCGAAAACAGGTTTGTTTCTAGTTTCAGAGACCTATTCTTTTTCCTAAACAGAAAGATCTCAGCGTGAAAACACCTTCTTCTCTGATGAGAGTGGTGCACCCAAGAAGGGTGAGGAGTGAAATTGGGAACATTTCACTCTCTTCATAAAGAACCTTGTCTATCCCAAGTTATAAAAAAATATTTTTGCAGAGTTACAGTGTACCAAAATTAATAAGCTATGAATTATTGCCATAAAACTGAATTTTATATGAATAAGTCTTCACAAAAATTGCCTTTATTTACTAGACTACCAAGGTCTTACCCTCTAATTCCTAGTTTTGAAATTAGGCTCTCTTTTTAGTCACCTCTGGGCCTGCCTCCTTCCTGTGGGCAGCTAGTGTGGCACTGTTTCCTTCATTTCCCTGAAGAATGTGGCATTTTCTTTATCTAATAGGGAGCTTGAGTCACATGCTACATTAATGTCATCTGAAATTAAGGAAAATCATATGTTTTCAGTGGAATGAGAATTTGATTCTACTTTTTCTTTTGAATATCAAGGATTCAGATTGGATAGATTTTACTTTGGGATTCATTAAAACTCTTTTTTATTCAATAGATTCAAACGTACAACATGTTAGATGGTACCTACTTTTTTTTTTCCCCAAATTGATGGCCCCTACTTTGGAGTTTAAAGAACTACGCTTGAAACTAAAGTAATTCCTTCAGTCACTACAAACCAGAGGTGAGAGTCAGGATGCTTTATGTTAGTTTGATGACAGCTTTCCAGAAGATAAAGAAATTATGGTTCAAGGTGCAACTATTTTCCTTCCTGTTTAGGAAAGAAAGGCATCCAAGGCTATGATATTTCCTTAGTTACTAAAGTAAACTTCAGCAATGTTCAAAGGTCAACCTTACTTTGTGAAACATTTTATAGCTATAAAATGTGCTTTGTACTGTCTTGCATTATTATCTATCATCTGAAACAGTCAAAGACTGATAAACCCATTTTAAAGCTTAGAATAAAGTGAAAACCTTGAGTTTATGTATTTACTAAAAGAGGCATGTATTTTTTTTTTAATTTTTTTTCAACGTTTATTTATTTTTGGGACAGAGAGAGACAGAGCATGAACGGGGGAGGGGCAGAGAGAGAGGGAGACACAGAATCGGAAACAGGCTCCAGGCTCTGAGCCATCAGCCCGGAGCCTGACGCGGGGCTCGAACTCACGGACCGCGAGATGGTGACCTGGCTGAAGTCGGACGCTTAACCGACTGCGCCACCCAGGCGCCCCGAGGCATGTATTTTTAAATGTTTTTCTTCTTTATTCCTAAATTTCACCAAGAATCATATGCCATCGGTTCTGTAACATTAAGATCGATTCTCCACTTTGAAAGGCACCATAAAGCTACACCATTCACGCAATCTTTTACCAAGGCTTTTTGGTGAAAAACATTATCATTCTCCTATTAAACTCAGGCACCAAATTAGGTCATTTACAATGAAAACATTATTGGAAGTCATTAATGTTTTAGTATAAATTAGTTTCAACCATTATCATCTTGGTAATATTACCAAAGTTCCACTTTGGAGTTCAGTAGAGGGCTACCTCAAACTTCTTACTCAGCCCTATATATTTCTATGCAAAATTCACATCCTGAGGGACAACAGGGGTGGGGATGGCAGACAAAGGCAGCAAGAGTGCTGGTGTGCTACTATTCTTAAGCAGCTTATGTGTACCTGACTTCTGTCAAGTAAGCAAAGATGAAAAAAAGAAGTGAAACTTGTTTCTGGAAACAAGTGAATCTCCTCCTTGAGTAAGTCAGAAGGGGAGTTGGAGGAAGAGATAAAGTGTGCAAGAACAAGTATGCACTAAGACCTAGCAGCACTCGAATATTTTTCCAAATGTGACTATTCTCATGGTCACAGGCAAGGAACGTGATGGTTACATTTTGAGTAGTCTTTCCCATGAGGCAGAGTTGGACTGCAGTGAAATTCCCTTGGATTACTAGACCTCTATCCACCTCTATATTGTGGAAACTTGTAACTTTAAAATTTTCCCTAAGTTCCACATTTTTTCCCCATAATAGATGAGTGCATATTTGAAATGGATTTTTGTTTTGTGTAAAATTTTCAGTTGCACTAAGCTTTCTAAAATATATCATATGGAGAAAAGTTATTTTCCTAGAGTGTAGAGTAAGCTTTCTCAGCTACACACTGCTGTTTAGCCCCTTGGCACATTCTCTCAAACATAGGAATTTCAACCCTTGTTGAAGAGTTGGGTATATCAGTGAAATTAACTAATTGGGTAAAGCATCTTTGTGAAAATTCTGATCAGCAATTCACATTTGGAGTGATATTGGAGGACACTGTAGGGAGATGGGGGGATACTGAGGACAGAGGTCTGGAGAGGCAGGGAGCATGATCACTCTAGGACATGTACATAGAAGTAGCTACCAGCCTGTCTTTTCTGGTGAGGGTATTCTGTTCATATTACCTCAGAATGATTAACAGTTATATATCTTCAATCAGACTCAGAAATATTGAAGCAGCCTTCAACATTTCTAGCTCTGAAATTTACCTACGTACATTTGGCGTCTTTCACAGATTCTTCTCCCTTTGAAATGAGTGGGGTTTAAAAATAAAATCTTTATTATTGCTAAAATAATTCACTGAAAAACCCGTGGGAAATTATTTTAAAATATCATCTAGTTTTTACAATGGTATTTTTTGTTGTTTTTAACTTTCAAAACTTTTTCCTCCTAAAGAACAAAAACAAAATTAATATAATAATAATGGTACTAAGCATAAACATGTTAATGAAAATAGGTAACATTACTCAGCATTTACTATGTTCTGGGTTTTCTTTTTTTTTTTTTTAACATTTATTTATTTTTGAGACAGAGAGAGACAGAGCATGAACGGGGGAGGGTCAGAGAGAGGGAGACACAGAATCTGAAACAGGTTCCAGGCTCTGAGCAGTCAGCACAGAGCCTGACGCGGGGCTCGAACTCACAGACCGCGAGATCGTGACCTGAGCCGAAGTCAGACGCCCAACCGACTGAGCCACCCAGCCGCCCCTGGGTTTTCTTTTTAAATACTGTAAAGTAATTTAATCCTCCCAAGAACCCTAAGAGGAAGGTATTATTTCTAATATATAGATTATGAAACTGGGACATTAGAAAAGTTACTGATTGCTCTATGCCACACATTCATAAGTATAAACCTGGCATTTTAATCCAGTATATCTGACTACAGCACCAAAACTCTTAAATATCTTCTTTAAAAATTTTTTTTAATGTTTATTTTATTTTTGAGAGAGAGAGAGAGAGAGAGAGAGAGAGAGAGAGAGAGAGAGAGAGAGAGATAGTGTGAGCAGGGGAGGGGCAGAGACAGAGAGAGACACAGAATCTGAAGCAGGCTCCAGGCTCTGAGCTGTCAGCACAGAGCCCGATGTGGGGCTTGAATTCACGAACTGCAAGATCATGACCTGAGCCAAAGTCAGATGCTTAACCGACTGAGTCACCCAGGCACCCCTTCCAGTGCCAGAACTCATAAATCTTCCTTGGTAATTCAAAAGCTGTATTCTAATACTAGGCACTTGTGAGTAGGTTTCATTACATGCATTTACTACCAATATTACACTCGATGAAGACGGCAAAATGTGTGTCCTGGCATTATTTGATTGTGTGTCCTTGATGCTTAAAGGCACTTTGCAAAGTTCTTAACAGAGTGCGGTTTAGGAAAGTCAATCCTAAAACTCTATCAGTATAATTATACTTATGTGGCATGATGGTAATACCCACAGTGTTCTTGCTAGTGTGCTAGGTGCTTTTGTGAGGCTAACACCAATACCATGAAGCAGGTATCAGTATCACTATTTACACATAACACTGAGGCATAAAGAAAATTTCACGGTAAGTAACTCGAAGTGAGTTTCTAACCAAAATATATCTGAAGACATAGCTTTCTCCCAAGGTTTATTAACCTAAGGTCATTTATATTGTAGAATTCACAAATGGTGGAATCAAGAATTTAAACCTTTCTCCAATCCTATCGGTGGCAACGTTAAAAGGAGAGGTTATTCCACTAGTGACTTCATAGAGATAGTATGGATTCAGTCTCTTACCTTTACCCCATAGTAGGGGTGGCAATTTACATCTAACATGCTAAAAAATACTATTTACCTTTATTATGTACTGATGTTGTTCTGGAGCCTACACCCTGTTGTTCAAAGAAATTAATTTTAGTTAGTTAATTATAGGTAGCTCATTTCTTCCAGTTTAAAACAGTTGTCATGGTTGTAAAACATGTCCATGTATTCTTTTGAAGGGATACTTCTCTCTTCAAAAGGTGGAGCCTAATTCCCTTTCCCTGAATGTGGGCTCACCTAGTGACTTGGTTCTAACATGAAGCAACTAACATGGAACTGACAATGTGTATCTCCTGAGATTAAGACATAAAGGTATTGTAGTTTCCTCTTTGCTCTTTCTTCTGGTGTCACTCACTTTGAGGGAAGCCAAGTGCCATGTTATGAGGATACTCAAAAGCCATAGAGACCCATGTGGCAAGGAACTGAGGCTGTTAGCCAATAGTTAGTGAGAAGTGAGGCCTCCTGCCAACAGCCATGTGAATGAGCTTGGAAGCAGACCCTGAAGCCCGAATCAAGACTTCAGAAGACAGAAGCTTTGGCTGACATTTTGTTTGCAATCTTATGTGAGACCCAGAGCCAGAAACACCCAGCTAAGCCATTCTGAAACTACTGAGCCATATATATTTTGAGATAATAAATGTTTGTTGTTTTAAATCACTAAGTTTTGGTATAATTTGTTGTACAGCAATACATAATTAATAGCATAGTATCTGTAAGGTAACAGTTTAAATTCAAACTACCTGATAAGTTTAGCTCTCCCAACTTCCTCAGAGTCTCTCATTCTCTACCTACCAAGATGGAAGCCTTCGAGAGGAAATTTTTAAAAAGGACATGTTTTGTACCATTCTCTAAGGCTCTGCTCCTTTTGCTGAGAGGACCCTCTTTCTACCTGGACACCTTTTTTCAATAGAGTCCACTGAGGGACTGGTTCAATTTCAACATTGCTCTGGAATCTACTCTTGATTGTGAACTTGATCGTCATACACATACAATCTTTGCAGTGCCCCTAGTCCCCCTCTGATCTATTTGTATTTTCAGCTTTTGAGGACATGAAAGCTTTGGATGCCCTACATATCAGGTATGGGCTCCAAGGACCTGATGCTCTGTCCACAGATTGCCCCTCACCTGTAGTGCTTGAAGTACCATACTTTTACTGCCCCATTTGATGTAGAATTTGGTTAAGATTCTTGAAGCTTTCCGAGGCTTCATCCTGAGGACATAGGACCAAATTCTTTCACTGAGAATCCCTTACATTTTTCTTTTTTAAAAAAAAATATTTATTTTTGAGAGACAGAGAGAAAGAGAGAGAGACAGAGAGAGAGCAGGGGAGGAGCAGAGAGAGAGGGAGACACAGAATCTGAAGCAGGCTCCAGGCTCCAAGCTATCAGCACAGAGCCCGACACAGGGCTCAAACTCATGAACAGTGAGATTATGACATGATTGGTCAGGTGACTGGGTGACTGAGCCACCCAGGTGCCCCCATATTTTCTTCATAATATGTGAGATACTGGAAACAGCCTAAATGCCCACACATAGGAAAGTAGTTGAATAAACTATGGTATATCTACATAATGGAGCACTATGCATCTATAAATAAGAAAGAGAAAGGCCTTTTTAGGATATATTGTTCTGTGATCAAAGCAAAAAGTGCACCTGGGTGGCTCAGTAGGTTAAGCATTCTGCTCAGGTCATGATCTCATGGCTCCTGAGTTAGAGCCCCTAGTTGGGTTCTGTGCCGACAGCTCAGAGACTGGAGCCTGCTTCAGATACTGTGTCTCCCTCTCTCTCTGCCCCTCTGCCTCTTGCACTCTGTCTCTCTCTCTCTCTCAAAAATAAATAAACATTTAAAAAAATAAATAAAAAATAAAGCAAAAAGCATCTATAGTATATGACCATCTAAGCCAGAAAGAAGTGTAAGAATATACGTGCATCTGCTCATTTGTGGAAAAGACATATAGGAAGGATAAAACAGAAACGAAAATGATTGGTCACATATAGGGGTGTATGTAATGGGAACATGGCATAGAGTTGAAGAAGACAATACTTTTACGAATATATATTTTTATAGCTTTTCCTCTTAGAATAACGGTATTGTTTGAATACCTCCCAAATAAATAAGTGATAAAATAAACCAGGATGTGAGTAGAACCCAGAATGGAAACAAACAGTACCAAATGAACCTCATTGTATTATAAATGAGTAAAATAACCACACCAAAGAGGGTGGGGATAAAGGAAGGAATGTAAGTAACTTCAGAAAGCAGTATTTTGCCTAAATATGGTAAAATTAAAAACAAGAAAAAAAAAACCCAAGCTTTCCACAAACAGTATACTCTGTACAGTAAATTTGTTTGTAACATGGATATACATTAGCAATTCCAAAACTATTTTATGTTCATACTAAGTTTGAATGAACGAGCAGATATGTTGTTTACAACACAGCCATGTTTTTCACTGTCAGAGAAAGAGGTAATGAAAATGAGGAAAGACTGAAATGAACACTGTCATGTTAAATTAGAATAAAAGGCATCAGTATGAATTCATATTTTTTAATATAGATACAGCTAGATACAGAAATAAACAGGTGTATTCATGTGTTAACTTACATAAACATATTTCCTAGGCCCTGTTCTCCTAGAGGGCCTAGAAACCATGACACCCCCAGTAGCATTGAGCACACTTAGAATTTAGATCTTGAATTGCAAATATCATTTCCCAATGAAAGGGACCAGGGCTCCTTGGAGAAGTAGCTGATGCCAGAAAGGACCAGGGCAGGGAAAATGGAAGATGAGACTGGAACATTTTAAGGTAACAGAAACTACTCATAAAATGTTGGAGGCCTCTCAAAAAGCCCACAAAAAACAAGTGTGAAGAGGTCCCGATGGCCACAGTTGGCCAATTTCAGAACAACCCAAATAATGGTAGATTTGAATTTGAACCTCTAGATTACAATAGTTATCTGTGACTCCACACAGATATAAATATGTAAGTGGAAAAGTAAATAGAAGAGAGTACTCTCGTTTATAGTAGAGTACATATTAACAAATCTACAAGGAATAAGGGAAATAGAAAATTACCATTAAACAAACACCACAGTAATATTTGTTGTATCTACCCATCTGTATACATGTTGTCCAAACCATCAGCTAAAATTAGTGAGTGATGAGAAATAGAGTATTTACATCATTTAAAAGTGTTTCCTCGCAATATACTTACTAACTACAAAGTGAAAATATTAAGATTACAATGAAACTTGGCAGACACAATCTCGCCATGTGATCAGAGTTAACATTATTTGTAACAAGATATAATACCATGATATATCCCTTTATATGAGGTATTGAAAAGGATATAACATCCCTTCAGTTTTAGTTTTGGCAAAAAAAAAAATAGAAGAACGCATAAAATAAAAATTGAGAGACATTTTAAAAAATAACTGGCACATACTTTCAAAAAGTGTTAAGAACATGAAATACTGAGTAACTGTCACAGATTGAATGACCCTAAAGTGAAATGACAACTAAATGTAATAGAGGACCTTGGATTGTACCTTGGGCCAGAAAAAAAAATAGGGAAAAACTGGCAAAATTCTAATAAGGACTGTATATTAGTTAATGATCTGTTATCAACATTAGTTCATTGGTGTTAATAATTAAATTAGATCTATGTAAGACGATCACATTTGGGAAGTTGGGTGAAGAGTATACAAGAATTCTTTGTACTGTTTGTGCAACTCTTCTTTAAGTCTAAATAATTTTTTAATGTTAAAAAAACTTGGCAGAAGTCAAACTCTAGTGAATTTGCTTCAGCTAAAATAATCCAAGTATTTTGGGAGAATGCTTTCAACATATGTCAAGGTTAGTTAGTTCCAATGGTCTGAAAAACAGTATCATGTCAACTGAAGTTAATAATAATTTCAGACCACCACAAGTTAAACCAGTGTTCTGGGCAAATTGAAATAAATACCCTATGTTAATCAGCACCCCCCCCCCCAACCCCCGCCACACACACACATACACACACGTTGCCCTCTGTTATATATCACTCCTGGCTCCCTCCACTCTCTGGGAGAATAGGGGAATGGTAAGAAAGGATGTTCATAAATGACTTCATGCCTTTTTCTTCATTAGGTCTTTATTTCTTAACTTCCTTTCCTTTTAAGGCCATTCATTTTTCAATTCCACAGAAACAGACTCCTTTCATACCCTGCTCCTTCCTTACATGGCATTTACTCACATTATCCTTTACCGGGACAAAGCGGCAAAAATGTTGCAGGGAGACTCAGATATGAGTGCCTCTCAAGATTCATGGAGATATACTTAAACAGATTACCCCTAGCATACTTACAGACTGTTCTATACATTTTAATATGTGAGTATCCTCCTGAGTTGGTTTCCTGAAGTTTATCTTCCTGGTTACATTGTCAAGTCCTTGGCAGCCAGACTGAGATCTTACACATCATGTGCATCCCCCATAGCATGCAACAAATACTAACTCACCAGTGCATATTTTGTTGACAGATTGAAGTAGATCAACCACAAATGATTTTGAGTATGGTATTAAAGAAGTGTGGAAGACCAATCTATGAAGAGCAAAGTCCATGGTTCAACTTCCTGCTTATTTTTGAAAGGTTTGTCAATCCTATGGAAAGGTTTGCCCATCGTCCACTTTGAGTTTGGCTCTTTATAAAGATTTTCAGCTATGGAAAGGTATCAGACATACCCTCTGTTTAAAGATCATACATATTAAAAATAACTTCACTATCTTCTTTGGGAAGATGACAAGTATGCTGTAGTTTGAGGGCATCTGGTTGAAAAAGCTACTCATGACCTGAAGCTATTCATGCTTCAAAAATTTTTTGAAAAAAAATTAAAAAAAAAACACTATTTCTATCATAAGAATCCTAGCTCCATCTTTTGAAATGTGAGCAATTTAAAGAATTTTTTATTTAAATCCAAGATGGGATCAAGAAGCGACTGTGGACAAATAGAGTAACACATGTGAAGATTTAAAAGCATACAATATTTGAGTTTGTTGAGAAATCAAAGACTTAGAGTCAAATACATAGGCATTTTGGCTAGTACGGAAAAGAGAGAGATATGAAAATGTTTACTGTAAAATGCCAGGATGTAATTTTCTAAGTTTTATAACTTTTAAAGTAGGACTTTTTTGTGCATCCTGAGATGCTAAGAATGGACTTATATTTTTTACAGGATTAAATATTTTTAATCTTATTGAAAATTCTATATTCACACTGAACAGAAATGGTGAACTATTTGCTGGAAATAAGAGGACATCTCATTTTGAAGGAATCTGTTACTTTTACAAGCAGTCTTGAGAACATTGCTTTTTGTTTAATAAAAACTTATTTTTTCTAAGATTACATCATAGATGGGAAATAGGGATGTTTTTCAATTTTCCTTATTTTGAAGTTACAGTTTACTGTAAAAAACACAACTTTCAGACAACTTAATTTAGGACAAATTATTGCAATTTGGATATTTATCGTATTATAAAAGACAAAATTGTTAACTACTTATGAATTCTCTTGCCCAATTATGGGTGGTTATGCTTGAGAAAAAGAAAAACATTTTAACAATATTTGTTCTTCCGATTAATGAACATGGAATGTTTTCTGTTTCTTTTTGTCTTTTTTCAATTTCTTTCATAAGCTTTCTATAGTTTTCAGCATACAGATCATTTTTACCTCATTGGTTAGGTTTATTCCTAGAGATTTGATAGTTTTTGGTACAATTGTAAATAGGATCAATTCCTTGATTTCTTTTTATGTTGCTTCATTATTGGTGTATAGAAATGCAAACTATTTCTGTACATTGATTTTTATCTTATGACTCTGCTGAATTCATACACCAGTTCTAGTAGTCTTTTGGTGATCTTTTGGATTTTCCATGTACAGTATCATGTCATCTGCAAAGAGTGAAAGTTTGACTTCTTCTTTGCCAATCTGGATAATTTTATTTCATTTTGTTATCTGATTGCTGAGGCTAGGACTTTTAACACTATGTTTAGCAACAGGGGTGAGAGTGGACATCTCTGTTGTGTTGCTCTTCTTAGGAGGAAAGCTCTCAGTTTTTCCCCACTGAAGATGATATTAGCTGTGAGCTTTTCATATATGGCTTTTATGATGTTACCATATGCAGCCCAGGCATGAGTCCCACTTGATCATATGTCAATACTACTCAAGGCAATCTACATATTCAATGCACTCTCTATCAAAATGACACCAGCATTCTCACAGAGCTAGAACAAGCCATCCTAAGGCTTGTTCTAAGCCGTCCTAAGCTAGAACAAGCCATCCTAGAACATCCATCCTTTTGTATGTAACTCCAAAAGACCCAAATAGCCAAAGTAACGTTGAAAAACAAAACCAAAGCTGGAGGCATCACAATCCTGGATTTAAACCTGTATTACAAAGCTGTAATCATCAAGACAGTATGGTATTGGCACAAAACACACACACATAGATCAATGGAATAGAATAGAGAATGCAGAAATAGACCCACAGATATAACCTTCAACAAAGCAGGAAAGAGAATCCAATGGAAAAAAGACAGTCTCTTTAGCAAATGCTGCTGGGAGAACTGGACAGTGACATGCTGAAGAATGAAACAGGACCACTTTCTTACACCATACACAAAAATAAACTCAAAATGGATGAAACACCTAAATGTGAGACAGGAAACCATCAAAATCCTACAGGAGAAAACAGGCAGCAACCTCTTTGAGTTGGTGGCAACAACTTCTTACTGGACATGTCTCTAGAGGCAAGGGAAATGAAAGCAAAATGAACCACTAGGACCTCATCAAAATAACATTCTTCATAACAAAGGAAACAATCAACAAAACTAAAAGGCAGCCTATGGAATTAGGAGAAGATATCTCAAATGACATATCAGATAAAGGAGTAGCATTCAAAAATCTATAAAGAACTTACCAAACTGAACACCCCAAAATAAGTAATCCAGTGAAGAAATGGGCAAAGACATGAATAGGTACTTTTCCAAAGAAACATCCAGATAGCCAAGAGACATATGAAAAGATACTCAACATCACTCATCATCAGGGAAATACAAATCAAAACCACATGAGATATCACCTCACACCACGCATAATGGCTAAAATTAACTCAGAAAACAACAGATGTTGGCAAGGATGAGGAGAAAGGGGAAGCCTTTTGTGCTATTGGTGGGAATGCAAACTGGTGCAGCCACTTTGGAAAACAGGATGGGCCTTCCTCAAAAAATTAAAAATAGAACTACTCTATGACCCAGTAATTGCACTACTAAGAATTTATCCAAAGAATACAAAAATGCTGATTCAAAGGGGCACATGCACCCCAATGTTTATAGCAGCACTATCATCAATAGTTAAATTATGGAAAGAGCCCAAATATCCATCAACTGATGAATGGATTAAGAAGATGTGGTGTATATATATATATACACACACACACACACACACACACACACACACACAATGGAATACTACTCAGTGATGAAAAAGAATGAAATCTTGTCATTTGTAACAACATGGATTGAACTAGAGGGTATTATGCTAAGGGAAATAAGTCAGTCAGAGAAAGACAGGTATCATATGATTTCACTCATATGCGGAATTTGAGAAACTCAGCAGATGAACACAGGGGAAGGGAAGGTAAAATAAGATAAAAAAAGAGAAGGAGGTAAGCCATAAGAGACTCTTAAATACAGAGGACAAACTGAGGATTGCTGGAAGGGGGAGGGTGGGTGAGAGGGTGGGCTAAATGGGTGATGGGCATTAAGGAAGGCACTTTTTGAGATGAGCACTGGGTGTTATATGTAAGAGATGAATCACTGGGTTTGACTCCTGAAGCCAAGACTACATTGTATGTTAACTAACTTGAATATAAACTTAAAAAAAGAAAAAAAAGGAAAACATATTTTAGCTTTACCGGATATTATTTGTGTATGAGAATAACAATGTCAATCCTAGAACTATTATTAGGTTCTTCTTCAACTGAGAGACACAGTTCTTCTACTTGTATCTTTGGTAGCCATTTGAATGTTCATCGAATTTTTTACTGCTAAATGTTATAATAGCAACATCTAACATTATTAACATTATTTCATACATTCAAGAAAAAATCTGCTCTTACTGTGCGTAGACTTAGGAAGAGATGGATTGTTACGATGTTGAGGTAACAATATATAGTAGTAGTGTAATTAAACAGCAAGGGGACATATTTGGGCAGCAGCAGAATCCGAAAATCAATAAATTACTTGGCATATTCCTAGCTGGCAAAACAAGTGTACTCTGGTAGAAATTGATCAAGGAGCTTATACACAAGATAGAAAGAAGTAATGAAAAGATAACATTGTTTACATAATATAACTAGCATACACTAAGAGCTTACTTTGTGCCGAAACTATGTTAAGTCCTTTTCATACATGAGCTTATCTAATATTTTATATGGTCCTAATATAACAGGAGTTACTTTCAAAGAGTTCTCTGAAAAAACACATTTGTTTCATGATTTTGTTTCACTGTTAACAGAAGTAGCCATAGAATATTTTTTCAGTGTAATTCTTTTATACAATGTTTAAGTTATCCACTCTGTATTTGAGAGTTAGGTTTTAATTTTCAATGAATCTGTTCAAGATTGAATTCTTTCTTGTGTTTTTAAAAATTAATTTTCTAAAATGATAATTTCTGCATAAACATTTTTCATTGGAATGTCTACTTTTAATGTTCAAGAAATAAATAAAACAGTATGTTGGATTTGCTGTTTATCAAAATTTAGAGAAAAAAGTACACAAAATTACATGTTCAAAGTAACTAAGTCCCCCCCAAATAAGTTCAGCTTATAAAAATTGAATCAAAGTTTAATGGGGAATCATAAATAATAGCATCAATATCTTCATTTTCAATAATAACAATAAAGGTAGAAATGTGTCTTATATTCCTAAAACCTCTTTAATTTTGAAAGGTTTAGTCATCCTGCCTCAAATTGCAAGAATTTGTATGCTCCCTCTAATTATTTTTATATAAGCTTTCTCTTGATTGTTAATATACTATATGTATTATATACGATGCAAATGTACATATAATAATTACAAGCAACAATGATTGGTTTTAATTTTCGAGCACGTCTGAGGTAAAATATGCCATTAAACAATTATAATCTGAAGATAGCTTTGTGATATTATAGATACCAAAATTCTCCTTTCATCCAAGAGTATTTCCCTGCACTATCTGCTCCACTCAGTATGTTATTTCCTAGTTTGTGAGTATTAGCAAAAATGTTGTACTGAGTTAAGTGGGTATCTGATTTACTCTGGTAGGAAAATATATACTTGAAAAGGTAGGAGATGATGAAGCCAAACATGTTAAAGGTGATAACTAGCTTGCATTTCAGTGCTTAAGATATGCCAGGCACTGCTCAAAACACTTTACATGGATTTTATCAGTTAAAGCTAATCTTCTTTGGTAGTTAATGTCATCATCATCATCTCATTTTATAAATAAGGGAAAGTACTTAGAGAGGTGAGGCAATTTTTCCAAGGTGACACATAGTAAAAATGCTAGAGCAGGATTTAAATCCAAGCATTCTAGCTCTAGAGTGTGTACTACAATATTAACATCTTATTGAATATTTGCCATATAAAGTCATTCTGAGGATCAGATGAGATACACTCAAGTTACCATCTAGAGTCTCTGCTTATGTTACTGTGGGATAAGGGGCAACTTAAAGCTGCAGGTAGATTCTGAAAGGGGTGATCACTTATTTCTAACAAGTTTCATTCATACCAATAGGGACATTTTTTCCATCAGTAGATGATGGCATTAGGACAGCTTTTCAAAATGGTAGTTTCGGTGAAGGGGGTCTGGGATAGGCTGAGCAGGGCGATTCAGCAAACTCCAGTGGTGCAGGATACGTTGACTTTAGTGTATAGGCTATGCCAGCAATCAGAATTAGTCTGTATTCTTCCTCGGATTTGGGTCTGCCTGCTTCAGACTAGATCAATCAAAACAATGGGAAATTTTAGGAGGACATTTCAGATCTGCTAATTCTGGACCTGTTTCTTGGCAATAGTACGGTATCTAGTGTTGTATTCAAAATGTGTAACTTCAGTGCTAGTCCTCCCTTAGATAAACTCCCTCTTCAAACTGTCCTATTTTACTCCTCAGGGTTTCTTTCCTGAAACTAGTTGTGCATCTGAATAATACAAATAACTTCAGAATGTAATTTGCTGACATTAATAATTCATGCACTGCAGGTGTGTTAGCAAAGAAAAATCAGCAACAAGTTTTGAGGTTTGGGGACTTGACAACATGATAAACACCCATCGAAAGGTCTTGGTCATATGCTTAAAAATCTACAGTAGAACCCCTCCAGCAGGGTAGTTTACTCTCCAGGTACTGGGCCCAGGCTTAATTTAGGATATAAATTCAGATTCATTGCCCTGCAGGCCACATGTCTGATCGCTTCTGAGAGCAGGACGAGAGTCTTCACATTTGGTTGAACATAGATGGCAGTAGGGAAGGAGCATAGCCACGTATGTAATGGTGTGTGGAGGAACGTGGAAACGTACTCAAGATCTATTCAGGAAAGAGGTATACAAACACTCTTCTGAGATCACATGCGGGAGTGTCTGAAATATCTTAAAGCTCAGTAATAAAAGATGATAGAAAAGTCTTGGGCTGATTCTCTGTTTGTGAAAAACAGGGCTTGCCAAATTCCACCCACTTCTGTGGCAGTCTTCCCAAATCAATAAGTTGTGTTTCTATAAGTAGGAATTCATTACCACTGGCATTAAATACATTCTTGCTGAAACTTGGGAAGATGGACTTGTAATCTTGAGATTGAGATTCAAAAATGATTGAATTTGATGACACTTTAAAATTACAACTTTAATTAACACACTAGTCTCTCAGTATCAAGACTTATTTATGTTTTTTATTCATTTATGTTGTATCAATACTATCAACGCTAGTAAATAATAAATATGTTAGCAACAGCAAATAAAGCAAAAGTAAATAAATAGTTGATAACTTAAATAGGTCTGTAATTAGTTTGATGATATAAGAAGGCAAAAGGAAGGAAGTACCCAATATTACCTTCATTTTCTATATTTTCACTATAGATGAATCAGTTTCATATTATTAATATGAGTAATTTATTAAAGGTATCATAAGGTTTGTAAGTAAATGTATGTGATAGACATTTCTTTTTTTTTTAAATATTTTATTTATTTTTAAGACAGAGAGAGACAGAGCATGAGTGGGGATGGGGCAGAGAGAGAGGGAGACACAGAATCTGAAGCAGGCTCCAGGCTCTGAGCTGTCAGCACAGAGCCCGACGCGGGGCTTGAACTCATGAACTGTGAGATCATGACCTGAGCTGAAGTCAGATGCCCAACCGACTGAGCCACCCAGGCACCCCGATAGACATTTCTTAATGGAAAGATTTATATTTCTTATGTAACATTTGGCAAGAAGTGGCCATTTGAGGGGCGCCTGGGTGGCGCAGTCGGTTAAGCATCCGACTTCAGCCAGGTCACGATCTTGCGGTCCGGGAGTTCGAGCCCCGCGTCAGGCTCTGGGCTGATGGCTCAGAGCCTGGAGCCTGTTTCCGATTCTGTGTCTCCCTCTCTCTCTGCCCCTCCCCTGTTCATGCTCTGTCTCTCTCTGTCCCAAAAAAATAAACGTTGAAAAAAAAATTAAAAAAAAAAAAGAAGTGGCCATTTGATTTTCTAAGTTAGCGTCAAGTGGGTTCTCTTTGAGAAATATTCTGTTTGTACACCAAGGAAAAAACCTTGAAATTTAAAATGTAAATTTAAAAAATCCTAATGTAGGATTGGAATAGTTCATGCCAATGAAATCAGACCAATTCAATCAGTCAACAGACACCTGAAGTGCACACATTCTTTCCAGGCACTGATTACGTTGATAGGAAAGGGACAGTCTGTGAGGGCCAAGGCCCCTACCTCTGTGGAGCTGGTAATATAGACTCTCTGGCTATTTGATCTACTTTTCCTTTAAGTAGGAGTAAAATAAGGATTTGTAGGCCTTAAAATACACACTATTTAATAAATAGCATGGATTGTATACTGAAAAAGATATTTGAGACTTTTTGAATTACACCTTTCTTTGGGTATATTGATGCCATGAAAAGAGGTGAACTTATACAAACTTCTCATCTTATAATTGTAAAAACAATGGCAGTATTAAAACATCTATGTAACATTATATAGAAAATTAAGTGTGTGAATATGATTTTCATCATTTGAAAATTCAACTTGTCCTTGATTTTCTGAAGTAGCTGGTGTACAATGAGCCCATGCAATATCAACGTGCTCAGTGATAGAGAAGATGGTAATTGTGTACTAAGGGAATTTAGACTGTATTTTGATGATGTGGTCAATTACTTGGCCTTTGTGAACATTCATGGAATAATTGGTTTTATTTAATAAGTCCATTTATGGAAATAGCCACTGTTGAACACTGGTGCTTATCAAAAAGCATTTTTCCTTGAAGAGATTGCACATGTAAAGCACCAAACTACCAATTAATGTAATTTGTTTAGAGCTATTTTTCCTTCTGTACCATCAAGGCATTAGCTATCAAAGGTGAATGGTACAATATCTAGCCCAAAATGGGTTGTATGGCTATCCCAACAACTTAAACAAAGAGTGTGGAAGGGAACACATGCGTTGCATTTACCCAGATTCTTCCCTTAACTGAAGCTTTTAAACTAAGATTGATAGAAAACAGTGTTTAGGAAGAAATAATGCATACTGATTTATATAAAATGCTATTCGCTGTATTTTTCTTTTTGTATTAGCTTTAATGAATAGATATGCCTTTTTATTTTGTGGTACCCTACCATTAAATGATACCATCATTTTTTTTCTGCCTAAATAAATTCAAATTCTTGTCACCTACTATCTGTACAGCAAGATTTGAGACATTATTCCTAATTGAGATTTTTACTGAATATCTTTTAAAGATAAATTTGTTTTATTCTTTCACCCCACTATTTAAAAGGATTTTCACATTTTTATCTTCTAAAGGAATTGTCAATGAGAAACGAAAACTGCATAGACTATACATTAAAATCACTTTAGTTTTTAAGCTGTCATGAACTGTTTCAAAAAATGCTAAGTTGCTATTGTTTAATGTCTGTCATTTTATAATGCTTTAGAAGTTATCTATCCTGTAAAATTATTAACTGATGCTAAAATTGCCTTGTAAGTATTAGGACAATAGCAATTTTGTAACAGCTGGGACACTGCCAGTGTAAGATAAGTACATTTTGCTCTGTACATTCATAAAGTGCTTTGAAATGGTTTGTAACTGATGGATGGATGCATTTTCTAAGTGTAGAAAGCAATATTTTGTAGAAGGAAATGGCTTGAAAGCTGACACACATGCATGCAAATGCCATTCTCTTCAGTAAGTAATTTGCTTTTTCTTTCAAAAGCATAAATGGCATAGTTAGACACATTATTTTGTATATTGCACATAACAATACAAGATGCACAAAAACAGCAAGTACAAAACATTTCATATTGATAGAAGAACCCATGGCTGTGGTATATGATTAGCATAAATGTATACACACTGAAGTAATGCCTTCAGGATTAAAAAGTGAGACTGAAAAAAAAAAAGGAAAGTTCTACTAAACTTCAGGAATGACAATATTTATTATGTTTTCCCTCTTTAACTTCATTGTGCTACTTGATTGGAAGGCTAGATCACTTTCAATGGATATATTTTCCTTAACGTGCTAAATATTAATCACAGTGCCTCTGTAAGGTTACAGAGCTATCATATTGTTCTGCTTACCTACTTAGGATGGTTAACATTTTTCAGCTTTTTAAAAATAAAAGTCAACAACCTTTCCTATAAGTGTTCATATAGGACTAGTTTTTCTCAAGTTAAAATTGTTCTGTGGCTTGAATTTGATGTTTAAATTGTTTTTTTAAATATAGTTACTGTTGGGGGCATCTGGGTGGCTCAGTTGGTTAAGCGGCCGACTTTGGCTCAGGTCATGATCTCGAGATTCGTGAGTTCGAGTCCCGTGTCCGGCTCTGTGCTGACAGCTGAGCCTGGAGCCTGCTTCGGATTCTGTGTCTTCCTCTCTCAATCTCTCTCTCTCTCTCTCTCTCTCTCTCTCTGCCCATATCCTGCTTGTGCTTTCTCTCTCTCTCAAAAAAAATAAACTTAAATAAAAAATAATATAGTTACTATTGTATCCTGAGTACCTAGAATTGACTGGCACAAAGTATGTAACAAATATTTGTATTGTGAATTTCTGAAAGTCTGTACAAGGAAGACCAAATTTGAACTGAAGTGTCTTTCAGAGACCCTTCATTTAAAACATCCCTTATCAACTCTGCGGTTGTTAAAGAACACAAACTTTGGAGCTAAGTTGGTTGGGTTTGAGTCCTAGAATCAACATCATTAGTCTTCTGAACTTAGGCCAGCCTTCACACTTTGCTAACCGCTAGCATCCTGCTATACATAACATGAAAAAAGTACCATCTACTTCTCAAAGTTGTTATGAGGAGTAAATCCATAAAAAGTGCTTTTGCACAGTGTTAGGCACTTAGCCTTTGATAAATTATAGCTTTTGCATATGAAATTATTATTGTCACATCTCCACCATGAACCACATTACCATCTTGTTTGCCATATCAATATAGATTTAGCTCAGTTTGGGGGACCCGAGGGGCTCAGTTGGTTAGGTGTCGGACTCTTGATTTTGGCTCAGGTCATGATCTCCTGGGTCCTGAGTTTGAACCCCACATCCCTGCTTGAGATTCTCTGCTTCTCCTCTCTCTGCCCCTCCCCTGCTCTCGCTCTCTCGTGCTCTCAAAATAAGTAAACTTAAAAAAATAGAATCATCTCAGTTCTTTCAAATGTCTTCAGTTTCTTCCTTGATTTGGACAATTTCTGTGAAAACCACTTATATTAACTCGACTCATTAATGGGAGATGCATATAATTAGAGAGGAAACCATACCCTCAAATTTTACCATGCTTTTAATTTTGTTTTACTGAATCCATTTTTTTTCTTCTTTGATACATGTTTCATTCAACATGTTCAATGGAAATGTAGAAATTAATAAAACCTATTGGTTTGGGTAGTCTTTTGGAGGATAGTCAGGCAAAATTTCCAATTCGCACTTTGAGATGTGCCCCTCATTAAGTACTTTTCTCAGAAATCAGATTATTAGAGCACCTGGACATCTTTGGGTCCATTGGTCAGTAGGAGATGTTATACAGCATGAATTGATTAATTGGCCTGCAACTTAGTGAAATTCTCTACCTTCTCATAAGGTGCATTCATTATTCACCTGAAAGATTTTGTCACAAAGATATGGCAGAGGAATGCTTTTAGGCCACAGCTGTTCACATCTGAGTTATTTCCAGTTGAGATCTTTGATGGGAATCCTTGACTGGATAGACTCCCGACAGAAGAATGGAAAGAAATCTTACAGGCCAATTTTGAAGACTTAAAATTGTGTGGATTTTGTAAAACATGTAGCTTATTAAATTGCTACAATGTTTCAGGCTTAATAAATTTTCTTTTATTTATACAGTATCTTAATTTGCTTTGTTATGCCTTCAACTTTTGCTGAAGAAATTTATACATATAGTTTCAGTTGGAGCTGTGCCACTTGGTGTTTATGATATCACATGTGTTCATTGCCACAGTACTCCCCCAAATTCTTCATGTGTAAAAATGACACGAGAGCATTTTCCTAATTAACTTTATTCATTACCATAAGCCCAAAGCTCCTTAGGAAATATCAAGGTTTTTAGTTACATCTCTGATTATGGTCCTAGAGATGCGATCTCTTACTTTTTCTCTTATTGGTATGGATCCACTGAGGAATGGTGTACCTGTCTGCGGGCCATCTTCTCTCTTTAGCAAATTCATTTGATAGGAAGATCACATCCTCCTTACAGATTTTTAGATTTTTCATCTCAAACTCCTGTCATGTACAGCCTAAATTTTGTGGGTATTTATATCTTATAAACCAGCTATTGGCAGACTTTGGACATAGTTATCCTATTACTGATACTTTTTATACTCTGTCATCTTGTGGATAAATCTACTGGAACAACATAAGTTTGTTCACACCTTTTCTTTACTTTTGAGTCCATGAGCGGGGAGTGCCTTTGGGATAACTTATAATAATGCAGTTTAAACCCTTAATTATTAATGTTTATATAAGACCTTTTACTGCCATGTAAGTGTTGACAAGAAGCTTAATGGCAGATGTTCTAGTGAGATAAACTAGTTTCGTGTTCTTTTATCCCTTGTCTTTATGTTATATGACTCAATACCACTTTTTTAAATTAAAAAATACCATTGTTGTATGCTTTGGATAAATGGCTACTATAAAAGAGGAAAACATAGGCATTCGTTCCTGTCCTTAAGATCTTAATTATCACAAATTTGCAGAGCTCTGACTTACAAGCTGATCCTGTTCTATATTTATTTCCAGAAAAAAAAATAGTTAAGAAATATAAAGCTACCAAATTGCTATTTTTTACTCAAAAATATATCTTGAAACTGTCTTATTAGGCACATAGTTCTGCTTCATTTTGACTCCTGTACAGTGTGATAGGTTAAAAAAATTGGGGCATCGCAAATAAATTATTAAGCTTATTTATTTGAGAGAGAGAGACAGAGAGAGACTGAAAGTGAGAGAGAGTACGCACAAGCAGGAGAGGGGCAGAGAGAGGATCCCAAGCAGGATCCACCCTATGAGCATGGAGGAACCATGAAAACATGACCTGAGTTGAAATCAAGAGTTGAATGCTTAACTTGAACCAACTGAGTCACCCAGGCGCCCCTGCCATACCTCTATTGATAGACATTTAGGTTATTTACAATTTGGGGCTACAATGCTACAGTGAACATCCTCATATGTCACCTCTTGTGTGTAAGTGTTGCTTTTCCTTTAGGGTGTATAAAGAAGAGTTTACTAGTTTGCACAGATTCTGTCAAACTGACCTTTCAATATATACTCTTGTATTTGGTACGACATAGTACTTATTTCCAGTATTAGACATACTGGACGCCAACTTTTTAATTCTTACTAACCTGACAATGAGTTAAGATACCCTCTCTGTATGATTTTAACTTATATTTCTCCTTTTATCATTAACTTTATCACCTTTCATATATTTATTTATAATTGATATTTATTCTGTGATTTTCCTATTCACATTATTTGCATATTTTTCTGTGTTATTTTGTCCTGTTCATTCATAGGGTGGCCTCTTATTCAGTTGCATATCTTTAGTGTTGGATTATGTGTCTTGTCTTTTTTTAAATTTATTTTAGAGAACATGAAAGTGGGGGAGAGTGGCAGAAGGGGGAGAGAGAGAATCTTACACAGTCTCTATCCCACAACTCTGGGATCATGACCTGAGCTGAAATCAAGAGTTGAACGCTCAGTGATGGAGCTCAACTCACTGAGCCACCCATGTTATTTTCAAAGTTGATAAAAAGTGGTGTCCTGTTAAGCCATATACAATGCCTTTAATTTGTAAGGTATAATTGAATTCTCTGCACTTCAGAACTTGGTTAAAGCTTGATTTTGTGATAAAATATGTTTGGAAACTTAGTATTAAATATGTAATCCCTTTCATTACTTATAGACACCTTAAATTTTATCTGTGGATTATGCTAGTCCTTCAGAGATTTCTGTGTAGGTTCCAGTCTTTTGACTATAGTGGCCTGAACTGAAGGCAATTATAAGTTTTTTAAAAAGGTCCTGTAAAAGGTATTACTTTAATGTTATAATTGTAACATCTGTAGAAAAATTATAGCTATTGTTCACCCGGTCATACTGTCAAGTTTATGGCACTAACAGTAAAACTATTTCTCAAATATTGTTATGAGAAATAAATATATATTTTCTGAATAATTGATTTTTAAAAAGTGCCCTTTGTTTACTTTGTTTTCTTCTTTATACCAGCCGTCAGAAATCTAAAAGCAAATTTATAGCCCATCAGAATATAGGTGTGCTAATAATTGCCTTGGACCTAATATATCTTTTGAAGTTTTTATACTTTGTTATTTTTTTACAATTATTTTCCCTGTATCTTACTTCCTTGCTTTTTAAAAAGCATATTGCATATACAATTGTAAAAAATGAATTTTATGTAAGGATGTAGATACAACCTGCTTTTAAACAGTTACTATAGCGAAATTCATCATCTATTGTGCCAAAGCTTTAAAGGCTTGGTTCATGTTTAAATTTCATATCATACAAAAGAAGGAAATAGGCTCAATTATTAAATAGAAAAATATAAAACAAAGGATAATCTTGTTCATACATCTAGTATATTTGCTTTTTAATGATATGTTAGTAAAGGATTAAAAAAAGTGGCTAAGTTTGTGTTTGTTGATGTCATGAAACATGACTAAAAGAATCATTTTGTTGGGGCGCCAGGGCGGCTCTGTTGGTTGAGTGAGAGTCTGACTTCAGCTCAGGTCATGATCTCACAGTTCGTGGGTTCAATCCCTGCATCGGGCTCTGTGCTGACAGCTCAGAGCCTGGAGCCTGCTTCAGATTCTGTGTCTCCCTCTCTCTCTGCCCCTCCACCACTGTACACGTGCACTCTCTCTCAAAAATAAACATTAAAAAGTTAAAAAGAAATCATTTTGTGATAGAGCTATTTTCTTTCATAAACATGTTGGCCCAGTTATTTTTTTAACAAAATAGTATTTTATGAGTAAAAGTATGAAATTCAACATATTAATAAATAATAATGACTTGCGGTAATAGAAAATTGATGTTACAACTAGTTATAGATGATTTTTGGGGATTGAATTGTATTCCCCTAGAACATATGTCAAATCCTAAATTCCAGTACTTGTGAAGGCAACCTTATTTAGAAACAGGGTAATTGTGGAGGTAAACAAGTTAGGGTGAGGTCATAATGGATTACTGGAGTACTTGTGACGAGGGAAGTCTGGACACAGATACGTGGAAGAATGGCATAGGAATACAGAGGCAGAGATAGGAGTGATACAGCCACAAGTCAAGGGATGCCAAGGATTCCAACCACCAGAAGCTAGGAAGAGACAAGGAAGGATCTTCCTCTAGAGACTCTGGAGAGGGCATGGTCCTGTCAACAATTTGATTTTGGACTTGTAGCCTCTAGACTTGTGAGAAAATAAGTATCTGCTGCTTTGAGCCATTTAAGTTTCTGGCAATGTGTTATGGCCATCCTAGGAAACTCCTAAAATGGTCATTATTTCTGGACATAATAATATTATGATCTAATGTCTAAGAGAGAACATATCAGGGACTTTGTGTTCTCCATTTCATTTCTATGTGAGATCATAAAAGATGCATGTTTGTGAATAATGAGTCTAAAATGTTAAATTCTGATACATACAAATGTCAATTACACTGGAAATTTGGAAGAAACTTTGAAGAGGAAAATTTATTCCACGAGCAAATGTCAAAAGAGGTTCAATGTTCAAATTATAAAGAATATATTAGGAAAATATGTAAATTCAGGTCAGGAGAGTAGCTGATCTCAAGAAATGAAGGTTAATTGTCATATTTTTAAAAAGTGAATATTGCACTTTTAATGCTAATAAGGGTTTTGTTCATAACATGACAAAAATAATTTACCTTATTTGTCCATTATTTGTAGCCCTGTGTTGACATTTAAAAAAAAAAATCACAGAAGCTTTTCTTTACTTTCAATTGACTGTTTTAAGAGATTATTATTTTTTCACTTAATCATTAGGGTCCAAAAGGCTGTCATTGGCTATTCTTAAATTAAATATCATAAGTGCAGTTCTACCATTATGTAACTAAGGAACTGCATTGCCTTATGACTGACAAAGTCTATATTTGAATGACCTTTATTACTTCTGAAAGATTGATGCTCTTGGGCTGATTTAAAGAAACCAATTTAAAGAAGCATCACTGGTTACCACATGTGATAGTAGCTTTTGGAAAGAAAATAAATAGTATTTATTAGATGTTAGTTTCACAGTATAGAAGTAGTATAAACTTTTGTGATCATATATGAAGCCAGCTTGGATAGATGATCTTATCACTTTGGTAAGAATGGAATTTTTACATTCAGGATTGTTTCTGTTTCCCTAAAAATTCATGTGAGACATGCCATCGTTGAATTTTTGCCTCAGGTACTTTTAAGTTCTCCACAATGCATCTCACCCATAAAACCCATTAATCAAATTAGGTGGGAGAAGACAAGTTTCCCCTGGCTTGATCTTGAGTTGTATTCGTGACGATTAATCATTGCACAACACGCATGAGGTCACTGGAAAAATGTCATACTCATAGTCCACCATTTAGGTTCAAAGAGAGGAGTAACTTCAGAGTAATGGTCTAGCAAGAATACCTTTACAAATGGTTCATAGTAAGAAGCCTAATTTCTTTAGAATGTATCAGTGAATAATAGTTTTCTTTCTTCTTTGGGATTTTCAGCTATTTTCTCTACTGAGATGTTTATTACTTTTGGATGCTTTCATATTCGTACCTAGTTTATTAACAGTTTTTGCATAGTTTTATTGGAGGAAGGTTTATTATAAAAGTGATTCTGGCACATGTTATATTAGTATCTTATATTTGTGTAGCACTTAGAGATTTCAAAGTGTTAATTACTCTGCTACCAAATTTGATGGTTTTTTTTTTTGTGGTGAGTTCTTAGAGATTCATAGTTGAGAAATAATTTTGAGTAGATACTAGATTGTCCACAGTCTGAATTACTTAACATTTCTGACATAATGGGATAAATAACAAAACCAAAAGCTACAGATGATACACTTAATGGCCATCCATTTCACTATCTGTAAATTTAACTTCAGTTTAAAAAAATCGACATGTGAAGATTTCCTATGTTTTTAACAAAAATTTGATATGCAAAACTGAGAGATAAAAATTTCCAAATATTATCATTTATTACATATTCCCAAACACTGTATAAATGGTCTGATTTCCTTGCAACATATGCCATTCTGAAATAATAAATAGAGACATTTGCCTGCAAAATAGCAATTACTGCAATTATTTTCATGGAGAGACTTAGGAAAACAAGGACTTTTGTGATGTACTTAACATGTCTCCAACTTCGTTTTTCATGCTCTCTCTTGGTGCTCCCATATTACCAAACTACACTCTTACCTTCATTTATTCTTTTATTCTTTCTGTATCATCACATGCCTTAACGTTACTGTTACGGAACTTACTATGCAATAACCTTGTCTTTAAATACTCAACTTTTAGGCACTCTCCATGTTCAATATTTTCCTTTTTACCCTTCAGGGGATGTTTCTCAGTCTGCATCTTATTTTTATCTCTCAGCAGAATTCAATGTGGATGACTACTCCCTCCTCTGAAGAAAATTCATCCCTACTGAAACACCACTATGTCCTGACTTTCCTTTTGCCCCCTTCTCCAAATTCTTTCTTACTCGCTTCTATACCAATTTCTCAGCTTTTCAATTCTACTTCTCAACCATCTGATAACTTCATCTTGGGACTCCTCTTATCTACCCATGAACTTTGGGGACAGACACCCTGCGTTCAAATTCCAGACTTGACACTTATCAGCTGCACAAATTTGGGCAAACACATGTTTGTGTTTCAGGTTTGTGTTTCAGGACCTGCTTCATAGGGTTACTGTATTAAATGAGATAATATAAACAAGATGCTTAGGACAGTACTCGCACTTAAGCGCAGTGTAAGTACTAGAGATGCTTATACTTTCTCCTTAGAATATAATGTCATGGCTTTAGTACTATTTCTGCTCTGGTAACAACCAAGTTTATATTTTCTCTAAACTTTGCACACAGATTTCCAATACATATGCTTAGCTGCAGTTTGATATTTCCACTTGTATGTCAAAAAGCATATTAAACTTCACATGTACAAAAGGGAAATCTTGAGGTCTTTCTTTCAACCAATTTCATGCCCTGTTTTTACACTACCATCCATTTGTTCAAGTAAACACGCTTGGAGTCATTTTTCTTCATGCTTTTCTTTCTCTTACTTCCACATTCATTCCATCAGCAATTTCTATTTGTTCTACCCTAGTAAATAGTTTGAAGCCATCCATGCCTCTCAATCTTTATTGCAATCTGCCTAGTCAAAGGGACCAGCACCTCTTGCCCAGCATTGTGTAATACCAAGTCCTCCTCTTTCCACTCCTGTCCTTTTGCAATTCATCTGTATATACCTGCTCTAATAAGCCCTCTGCAACACAGACTATAGTACAACTCTGTGCTGACCACATGGTACAGGTTCAATTGATACTTACTGGAAGAGTGAATTAATGTGCTATTAATTGGGTGGCATAGAATCTTGGTGGTTTTAAAAAATCAAATATCATCTCAGGATTAAGAGCTTACTATGAATCAAAGAAGAGAGTACTATGAGACAGAATAACCCGGAGATAGGAGATACACTTAAAATAAGATGGCTAAGGAAGTTCACTCTTAGCAGGTGTATTTTAAAGTTTGCTTGTTGGTTTATAGAGAGAGAAAGAGAGAGAGGGAGAGAGAGAAAGAGAGAGAGGGAGAGAGAGAAAGAGAGAGAGAGATCATGAGCAGGGGAGGGGCAGAGAGAGACGGAGAGAGAGAAAATCCCAAGCAGGCTCTACACTGGTAGCACAGAGCCCAACGTGGGGCTCAAACTCAAGAACTGTGAGATCATGACCTGAGCCGAAATCAAAACTCTGCTGCTTAACCAACTGAGCTACCTGGTGACCCTGAGCAGGTATATTTTAAATAGACACTCGTACACTGAGCAAGAGCTTCATGTCACCGGTGAAGACTGTATGCAAAGAACTCCAGGCAGAGGATCTCTGGGAGGGGAATCTCTTCCCCATTTCACAAAACTCGGATGATCAGTGTGCCTGAAGCTGTGTAAGGAAGAGGAATAACTTTGGTAATTAGTCAGGGGACAGTTCTTGCTGGACCTTAGTCTGGTAATTGGTAGTGATTTTTTATTAGCTACACTGAGACCACCGGCCGATTTTAAGGAGGGGCATTACACAGTCCAATTTATGTTTGTTAAAGATAAGGGACTGGTTTCTTTGTGGAAATACTGGAAGGAAATGAGTGAAAACAAGGATACTATTGAAGTAGGCCAAAAGAGAGGACAGTCACAGTGGGGATATATTTTGGAGATAAAATCAGGTATCAAGAGCACTTGCTGATGTATGGCCATGAAGAATGGGGAAAGGGAGCAATTAAGGATGATTTCCATGTCTCTTTGAGTTACTGTGTAGAAATTGATGCCAGTTAATGATTTGGGTAGTGAGAAGTTACATATTTGACAATGGAGTTAAAAGTTTACATTAGAGATACAGATTTGGAAATAATGAAGATTTAGATGGCACTTATGACCAAGGACATAATTGAAATGTCCTTGAAAGAAAGTAGTGAGGAAAGAGAGGAGGAACTCCAGTTTTTAAAGCTTGATAGAAAGGGGCTATCAAGAACGTTACCTCATTTGCCATATTATCTCTCTCCACCGATTTCTTACACGGTAACACTGTCACAATCTGCTTGGCATACTCCATCATTTGTAACATAAAAAATGCTACCTCTCCTGCTACCTCTACTTTAAACAAGGAGTATTATTTAACCAACATTTATCAAGTGATTATTAATACCGAAGGTACTTTAATATGTGTGAATGCATTATCCCAGTTTTAAAGATGAGAAACCTATAGGGTGCCTGGGCGGCTCATTTGGTTGGGGTTCTGACTCTATTTCAGCTCAGGTCTTGATCTCAGCGTTCATTGAGATGGAGCCCTGCATCAGGCTCTGCAATGACAGTGCCTGAGCCTACTTGGGATTCTCTCTCTCTCTCTCTCTCTCTCTCTCTCTCTCTCTCTCTGCCCCTCCCCTGTCCACATTCTCTCTATTCCTCTCTGAATAAACATTAAAAAAAAAGTTTAAAGATGAGAAACCTCAAGTAACTTACAACTGGTTACCAATGGAAGTAGAAGATGAACCCAGACTGTTAGCTGTTAAAGTCTAAGGATGTAATTTCTATATTGTGTTTTATATATAGCTGGAATTTTATCTTCACAGTATAGTGCATTTTGTATGTGTACATTAGTATAAATATGACAAACAAAAGTTAACAGGAAACTAAACAGAAATTCATACCTATTTTGTTCTTTGTCTTTCTCCTTTAGAAAATACGAGCAAGGTGAAGGTAGAATTCATGGGTTACCAAATTTTATAGCTTCCAGGCCACCATGGTGTCTGACGTATAGCAGACATTATACAGATATGCGTCTGTGATTATATGAATACCGATCCGCGATTTTGAGGGCTAAGTCTTATAAAATTTTAAGTTCCTCCGCTTAATCTCTTGTTTGCACACCCATGTACTCACTTGCTCAAAAAAGAGGTGGGATCCAATCTTCATACATGGAATTTGGAACCTAAGCTCTGAATGAGTTTGTTAGACGTATGCTTGGCTGTGTGCATCTTCTCTCCACCAAAATTCCTTTTTCAAAGATTACATCATCGAAATATCACGCTGGCTGTTTATTAAATTAGTTTATGTAATTTGTTCTAAGTTGTTATTTCATGCAATTTGTTCAAGCCTATCTTTTTTTTTTTCTGGATTCCCCACCATTTTGAAGTAGTCTTCTATTACTAAGAATTTAATTTCATGCTGCTCTCAAGTATCTTGAATGGAGACCAAAATGTGTGTGACTTCTGGAATGGTAAAATACTAATTTTGTATAATTCACCAAAGATAACTGTGTTAAATGTTCCTTGCTGTAAAAATGCAAGAGAAAAAAAGATAAAGAAATATTCTTTTTAAGTAATACTCAGCAAACCACCTTTTATTGTTAGAATTATGAAAGAATATAGCTTAAAATGGACTAGAATTATTACTGAATTAAAAGATAAATTGTCTCTATTTTAACAATGACTGGTTTTGTGCTTCAGAAAAGTTGACATCATTACAATGTTTTTCTTTGTCAGGCAATTTCCAGTTTCTGTTATTAAGAAGCTTTCATTGCTTTGACACACTTTCCAAAATGCATACTGTTTTCCCATATAATTGAAACCAAAACAGTCTAAAACAAAATGTTTCCATGCAATGCAACATTTTACAATAACTAGGTTGTATCTATTATTCAAAATGTACAGAGCAACAACTTTTTCTATTTTATTTGCAGGACACATTTGCTTCCTTCCCTTCTCCCAGGTACAAAAAGATCTAAGCTGGGATGCATTGTTAGTGGGCTCTTTTTGGATACTCAAAGAAATAACTGACATAAATTTTATACTCCTTAGAAGGGGTTTTGATTTGGAAATAAATTTTAAATTGAACAATCTCATTTTTACCTACTCTGTTTTGATACCTAAGAATATATACTTGGCAGTCAAACTTCGTCATAATCATTCACCCCAAAAATGTACCATACATTTACCATACAATACATTTACCATAACTTAACCATTGTCTTTTTCTTTTTCACATGCCATCAAGTTCACTTTTAGTTATTTTTTCCAGAATAGTTATTTTTTTTTTTTTACTTTTTAAAAATTTTAATTCAAGTTAGTTAACATACAGTGTAGTCTTGGCTTCAGAAGTAGAGCCCAGTGATTCATCTCTTATCTGTAACACCCAGGGCTGATCCCAAAAAGTCTTTTCCTTAGTTTCCATCACCAATTTAACCCATCCCCCCATCCATGTCTCCTTCAGCAACCCTCAGTTTTTTCTCTGTATTTAAGAGTCTCTTTGGTTTGCCTTCCTCTGTGTTTTTACCATACTTTTCCTTCCCTTACCCTATGTTTATCTGTTGTTTCTCAAATTCCACATATGAGTGAAGTCATATGATATCTGCTTTCTCTGACTGACTTATTTCGCTTAGTATAATAGACTCTAGCTCTACCCAGATTGTTGCAAACGGCAAGATTTCATTCTTTTTCATCACTGAGTAGTATTATATTGTGTGTACACCACATCTTTATCCATTCATCAGTCGATGGACATTTGGGCTGTTTCCATAACGTGGCTATTAACCATTTTATAAAGATACTTTGTATCTGGCAGGAGGTGAGGCACTTCTGATGTTATATATCCTCTAAATAACTACACCCCAGCCAGTTCTACCACCAGGGATATTATAAGAGATAAAGTGATTTTATATTTGTGGCCACCTGGTTGACCACTTGCTTACCTTCATTTATTTATTTATTTATTTATTTATTTATTTTTTACATCTAGATTGATTTGCTTACCTTTAAACTAGCTCTCCTATTCAGTGCACAAGAGGACAGATGGATGTACATTCCCTAACTTATTACTTGCTATTCCAACTCCGTTTCTTTGACTTCTGTGGAACTTACCTCTCATTCTCACTATGAACTTTAGCCTCTCCATTTGCGCAATCTATTGTTCTACTTTTGCTTAACTGGAAGCTTTACCACAATCAACCCTTCAAAGAAACTCTCAGCATGATCAAATATATTATCTCTTTGATTTAGTGTTTCCAGACTTATTACGATTACCAGCATTACCTCAAATAATCTCTTCCTTCCATGTGTTATACTCCATGCCCAAGTTTGATGGCTATATTTAAGAATATTATTAACCAGAGGTAGAAAGTCCACTATAAGTATATGTTAACTTTATCTTGATCTACATCAGAACAATTATATTTTTCTCCGAAAGCTTTTTATTCCCCACCAAATTTTCCACTACAGTGAGTTCAAAATTTTGCATAACCTTAAAAAAAAAATCAAGCTTATATTGGTTCTTATCATAGGCAACAAATTATCTCATCTCCTATTTTAAAAATCAAAGACACTGAAGTAGACTCTGCCATTTTCTGCCCTCCCTTTATTAAAATATATGCATGTCTAACTATGATTCCTATTTCATATTTTTTTCTAAGAAAAGGTTTTCCTTCTCCTTCATGAGCTTGACCATTTCTGTGCACTCTTGCTATATCCCCTTTAGTCCCCTTGTGCATTATTTTATTTATTTATTTACTTAATTCATTTTGAGAGAGACAGAGAGAGAGAGGGAGGGAGGGAGAAGGTGCACGTGCACAGGCAAGCAGGAGAGAAGCAGAGAGAGGGGTAGAGACAGAGAACCCCAAGGAGGTTCTGCATTGCCAGCACAGAGTCCAACGTGGGAGATCATGACCAGACCTGAAATCAAGAGACAGACGCTTAACCAACTGAGCACTGGGGTGTTCCTCCCTTGTGAATTATTATCTTTCATTGTGTCATCAAACTTTCCCCATTGGATCATCTCCTTTTGTCTACAAGAGACTAAAGCATCTTCCCGCCTAAAAATACTCCTGTTTCTTCCACTGTCCTCTTTTCCACACGCAATTGTCTTTCTTTCCTACCATTCTTTAGAAACTGCTTTCTGGAAAGTGACCAATGACTTCTCTGGAATATTTCCTCTTTGGCCAACCTGCTATCCATGTTGTATCTTCCCTTGGCTTTCTAATACCACCTCATCCAACCTCTCTGGTAATTATTGTTACTCCTTTTTGTATCTTTTTCTGTCTTGTCCTTTACAATAGATGCTTACCATAAGCCTGTTCTGAGCCCTCCACTCTTTTTTTCAATGCTTTCTTGTTTCTTTACATATTGTTCTTATGTATATTTATCATGTTTATGTGCATCATCTCCAAATCGCTATCCAAGTCTAAATGCCAGGTGAGACGCTCCAGCTATTTGCTGAACACATTACATATCTGCTTAAGGCCTTTAATTTTTGAAAGCATTAAAGGTCTTCTATTATCTTCCCACAACATGACTGCTCTTCACATCACAGTAAGTAGCCCCTTCATGCACTTGACACGTTTAGTTAAATTTAACAATTTTGCCTTTCGGCAAACACTTGTTTTGCTAAACAAGTGTTTTTTCGTCATTTTCTATTTGTTCCTGAATCATCTTCTCTCTGTGGGCTCTTCATGGGTGAGCCCATGTGCCTCCTACCTTGAATTCTCCCTGACTGGGATGAGATATTCCCTTCCTCTGGAAGCTCAGTGTTTTCTTACCTTCTTCTTGTTTGTGACCTACACACGATAGTCAAATCTCAAAGTTGGTGTAAAGAGAGATTAACAGTTTTACTCTCTGAGTTCTACTGGTGTTTTAGCTATTTGTGTTCTGAATTCAGCCTCCAGCCCAGCGACTCCTAGAGTCTACAAAAGGAATTTTCTTACCCAAGTTTACATTCCTCCAAAGTTTCTGACATAGTGCTTTTTCACCTCCTACAGAGACATTTAACATAAATATACAGGATATATAAATATTAAGTTTGCTACACATGAACCTTTTATCATTGAGGTTAGAAAAGCTGACCTTGTCTTCTCTCTCCTCATTCTCACTTACGGCACAAATTCTGCATATTCCTGTAAATTTGCTGTTTTATTACTCTCCTGCTTACCACTGGGAATGTTGTCAAAATACACCTACCTATTTCCCTTTCCATTAAAAAACTCTGGATATAGACTCTTAAATACAGAGAACAAACTGAGGGTTCATGGGGGTGGTAGGGGAGAAGGGGAAATGGGTGATGGACTTTGAGGAGGGCACTTGTTGGGATGAGCACTGGGTGTTGTATGGAAGCTATGAATCATGGGAATCTACCCCCAAAACCAAGAGCACACTGTACACACTGAATGTTAGCCAATTTGACAATAAGTTATATTAAAAAAACACAACTCTGGATTCAAATATGCAGTTAACTGACTGTGTTATCAAATTTTTCAAATGGAAGAAAAAATCTTCCAAAACATTTTTAACTGATTGGTGTTCACTGAGTTCTGCAAAGGGATGGGTGTATCTGTTTTCTTCCAGTAGTACACGTTATGGATGGAAATACTATTTATTTTTTAGGTGGGTACACTATCA
Organism: Prionailurus bengalensis; assembly: GCF_016509475.1. Lineage (NCBI taxonomy): Eukaryota > Metazoa > Chordata > Mammalia > Carnivora > Felidae > Prionailurus > Prionailurus bengalensis. The sequence continues at coordinate 79,264,164 of NC_057355.1, forward strand.
TAAGGTTTAATTTAGAAATTTAAAGAGCTTGGTAAATGGTGCCTTTAAGCCAACAGATTCTTAAGAAATGTGGAGTGGCCAGTGTTAGCTACAGTGTCAAAGAAGAAACAGGAAAATGCCTAATAGAGACCAGTAATCATATGGTTTATTACAGGCTTAGAAGAAAGTAATTACATAAGAAAGGATTTAAAGAAATGCTAAGATACTGTATTTCTAATTGAAATAAATGTAGTAATAATCCTCAAGGTATGAATATTAAGATCGCTTACTGACAGAAATAGATCTCCAAAGAAAGTGTGGATGTTCTTTTTTAAATGTAACCTTCTGCAGAAGGTATCTTATAGATTTCTGTAGTTCATGTGGGAGAAAATACCAAATAACCTGGAGTACATTAAGAACAAATGATGAAACAATTTCAATCTGAGACAGACAAATCACAAGGAATTTGATTTTGATCAACCTACTCTTATATTTGCCAGTGAGTGTAAGCATTGTAATTATTACAGACTTTATTTGGAATAATTCCTGGAGTCATTTAGGTCATTAAGAAATTAAAATAAAATTCAGTGTATCCTGCCTGTGAAAAAAAACAAATCATTCTTTATTTTTTCCAATGGGACAATTTCTAGGAAGTTGGGTTATGTTCACATTGACCTTATAACAAAAATCTTATTTTTCAAATTATCCTTAAAAGTGAGGTGCTTAAAACTTTTAATAACTGATAGTATTCTTTGGGGAACTGTGCTAAACACACACGAGTATGATAAATTGATGACACAGTGGTTTTTGTGGTCATAGTGGAGCTTGATTTCAAATATTATATTTCCTAATTTTTAAATGTTCCTAGGGCCCATTTCCTTATCCAGCTTTCATTCCTTGTAACATTTTAGGACACTTTAACTATTGCTATTTTGTAGACGTTAATAGGACTGCAGTGAGGTACATTTAAATAAAGTTATAGATCGAGGATGCTTAAATATCCCCTTGACCGAGGATGAAAGAGATTTAATGAAATGGTTAAGAATTACCTTTACTCACCATTTTGCCTTATCTGTGTAGATCAGGCCTATGTGAGATAGGTATCCTTAAATATTAGCTCAGGGCAGTGATTAAGTGCAGGTAAGTCTGTGTTGGATTCATTTCTTGGCTCTGACACTTATTGGCTGTTTGGACTTGAGAATGTTTCTTAACCACTCGTGGTTCAAATTTTCTTATCTGTACATTTGTGGTAATAGCACCTATCTAGCCAGATAAGTTATACGTGTCTGATGCATTCTAGCCACTTGAGGTGTTAACTGTTTGTTGTAATCAAGAGGGAAATTAACAAGACATTTGATTAATTCTCTAATTCAAGAAATATTTATTGTAATTTGTGTTAATACTAGACACTATTTTAGGTACTGTCTCTACCCTCAAGAACCTCCTAGTTTGCAAGAGAAATTGGCCAAGGGGCACCTGGGTGGCTCAGTCAGTTAAGCATCTGACTCTTGGTTTTGGCTCAGGTCATGATCTAGAAGTTTCATGAGTTTGAGCCCGGAGTCAGGCTCTGCAATGACAGTGTGGAGCCCGCTTGGGATTCTCTCTCTCCTCTCTCTCTGCCCCTCCCCAACTCATGCTGTCTCTGTCTCTCTCAAAATAAATAAACTTATTTTTTTTTAAATGGCCAAGTTATAACAAGATGCAATTAAATGCTAAATAAAAGCTGCTCAAGGTATTATGGCAGGACAAAAAGATTTGACCACAGAAGAATTCACATTAATAGCAACAGGAAATGCACTATAGGATCAGAATTTGGCAAAACTGACATCAATAAATGGAAAAAAAGTAACCAAAACATTCTTTAAAGAGTAGTTTTGACAACTTACATATATTTTCTTGTGAGAAAAGAGAAAAAGGGACTAAAAGTCCATAGCTTAAGTAATAATGGCTCTGATTATTATTAATTTATGTAATTTCTACTTTAATAGAAAAAAGGTTTTAAAAAATTTATAAATAGTAGGCAAGCATTTTAGATTCAAATCACATACACCATATTCTTCTCCTATACATATAGTCTTACATACTGTGGCAGGTGGTTAAAAATTATTCTGTTGCATTCCTACCTACGGATACATAGCATTATAATGCAGATTTGCTTTCACTTCTTTCAAACACCTTCAAATCCCACAGGGCAGAGCAAAATTTTCAGTGGTCATTATTGCACTTGCTTTATAATCACCACCACTCCTACTTCTTATTGAAACAAGTGCCAGTAAAAAGACAATACATAAATATCAGAGTAATTAAATGTTTTATATCGCTAATAATTTACATTCATTTCTCCTTTCTTGGAAAAAGAAATAATGTGCCTGTTGTTTCTTAAGATTCTGAATGACGGTTGTTGCATGATACACACACTTGCTGACATGGTCCTAAACTTAGAGCTGTGTGAATACATTTCTGGTCTTTATTAAACCTGTTAAAAGGAGTTTAGCTCAAAGATACGTAAATGACTCCTGCTAGCCATTTCATTCTCTTCAAATATGACATTTGATTGCGGATCCAACTAATTATACCTCAGTCTAAGATGAGATAATTTTTCTTGGTTTATGATTATGAAAAATAATCCCACATTTCCCCCAAAAAACGAAGATAAGATTTGGGCGATGAGGTTGTATGGCTTAGTCATTTGAACTTAATTTGGACTTCAAATTTATTTCAACACACAAAATTTAAAGATATAATTACATTATCTGAGAAGAATTATCTCAAAATGCTCAGGAGGTACATGTCATTACATTTGACAAAACTTAAAGCTTTGAGAATTTAAATAAGTTTTGAATTTCACAGCAACATTTTGGGGGCCAAACCTAAAGCCTAAGATATTTTTAAGTTTTTAGAAAAAAGCTCAACTGGGTATTGTATGTAAGTGATGAATCACTAAATTCTCTTCCTGAAACAATATTACACTATATTTTAACTAACTCGAATTAAAAAAAAAATTAAAAAGAAAAAAGCAAAAAGCTCACTGCCTAACACATTCTAGCGATCCACTCATCACATACTTGATTTTCTGGATTTTTTATTTGCTTGTTTCACACATGTACTCAGCATTCACAATGAGAATATATAAGGAATTTACATTGTACATATAGAACTGAAAATATATGGTTGACCTGATGTAGGAAAGTTTTGTTAGGATGAGAGCAGTGATTACACTTTATTAAGACGTGAGGCAGATTATTTCATTGAAAAATCAACACTGTTATTGGACATTCAGATCCCTGGACTGCAGTTAAAATTGTAGTATAGTTTCACAGGGTTTTACTAGCTGAATAAACTTGCGCTATATGAATTAGCTTGTTTGAACAAGTGATAAATCTACCTTTTGTTTTATCTTTGGAGATGGCTCTGGAAGGAAAGGCTATATATTTCGTGAGATAATATAGAATAAAAATAGCAGCATATTTTTATGATCTCTGAGAACAAAAAGAGAAAACAAGATGGAGATCTAGCCAACGACTTGTAACAGCATGGTATCTGTAAGAAAAAATCTGTTAGTGGTAACAACTGAATCATAACTTGAATATAAATGTTTGACTTAGTTTCTCTGTTCAGTTTATAGGACATCTTGTGGGTGGGTGACACTAGTCTTTTAGTTGTAATTATTTTTTAGCAAGTGCTAAGTCAATGGAATTCATTGTATTTACTTTTTAAATTTCAGTAAAAGGCAGTTGAAAACTACACATAAAACTTCAGTGAATAATTTCAGTCCTCTTTAGCTCTGGCAATCATTAAATTGAGTAAGTAAGGGGATTTAGGAATTAGAGATTAATGTTATCAGCCATTTCCTTACTACTGCTTATGTGAACATAAAATATTACTGTACATATTCTAGAAGCAATAGAAAATGATTTTGAAGGAAATGGCAGAGGTTTGACAATGCAGGTGACTCCTCCTAAACTTCTCTACCCCATTCCAGAAATACAACAAATACTTAACATCCTAAAATGAAAAAACGAAACAAAACAAAACAAAACTATAACCAATCCCCAGAAAATTAACCTTAACAAATGCAAAGTTTGAAAATCCGACTCTCAGGTTTCTCTAACTACAAATCATTATCATACCAGAAGAGAGAAGATGAAAATTCTGGTACCCTATAGAAGTCCCTTCCAAAGATGGCTACTACATCAACTGATCTAAACAAATGATAATAACTATGGAGATAACTAGTATCTTAAGGACTTAAAAGAGTCATTGCAACCCCCAAATAAAGGCGACTTTCTGAAGAACTTTGTTAAACTTGTATACGCCATGTAGTAAAAAAAAAAAATTGTAGAATGAAATAGAACAATGGGAAATGAACTTCTTCATATAGATGAAGTGCTATTCTTCCCCTTCCCCTTACTGTTCCTGCCATCCCGCTCTTTTTGGAAATTTGAAATTTAAAAATTAAAAATTTAAAGTTATTCTTCCTTGTCTTAATGCATTCAAGAATAATGCTTTCTTCATTTATAACCATCAACACCATTCCTGATGTGCTGATTCCCATTCATTTTCAAGTAGACACTGTCTGACTTCTCAGGCTGGGTTAAGTCTCCTTCTTATCATCCCATACTTTCTTATTTTAACATCCTCACAATTGTATTCACTTGCTGTCTATCTTGTCACTATACTATAAGCCCAGCAGGGCTGGGGACCAAAGATACTCATTTAGTGACTGATGTGTCTGGTACCTCGCATACTACTTGGCACAGTTTTTGATGTATCCATTTACCTAGCTGTTAAATGAAAGAATACATAGAAGATGACAAGGTTATCAGTTCTCAGTGAAGGTCCTACCTCTAAAAATTTGTAACAAGAGGCATTGAGAGATATTACAGACAAATATTAAGAGATAATAAGTGACTAGCTCCCATGATGCTGTAAGTTATCAGTTAGTGGCAAACGCTGGATCGGTCCTCAGTTAGGTTCACCAACCAGGTTTGTTCTTTTAGTCACTGGACCACTGGGCACATGAGCCACAGAAGCTGTTCAAATGCGTAACGCTGTCTCCTACACCTGAAGAGTTCCCATTCAATATGCAGGGCCAAAGAACCTATTAGGCACAGTAAACACAAGGCATGGAGCCTACACATTTTCAGGGGCCTATGAAAATATTTTAATATTTAAAAAAAATCATAAGAAAAAATGAACAGTCAGGCTAAAGATAAAAATTTAAATATATAATATTAATATATTTGTCTTTATACTAACACATATGTAAACAAATTATTTTCAGTATGTTCTTAAAGAGAAAGTGGCCCATGGAGGAAAAAGTATGTAAGTTCCACAAATGTCATAAAATGGCCCTGTAAGTCTGAGTTGAACAATTTTAGGAACTTTCTCAAATGATTTTGAAAAAGGTAGCCCTTAGGACCACATTTAAGCTGTACACTAGATTTTTCTGCTTTAGTCCTGACTTAGGTTTATTGTTTAATTTTCTAAAGAAAAAGATCCCCTTATTAAAAGCAGTGTTTCTTAATATAGAAAATGATTGTAATACACAAAAAGGATGTAAACATATCTTTGTCACATTAGGAATAAACACATTAAATCAAAGTAGCAGGTAAGTTCATTAGTAGAGATATTGAAATTATAAATGACATTTCAGCTCACTTCACAGGGTAAAAAAAAATGTATATTTTCATTATGACTGAGTAAGACTTAGTACAGCCAAGAAATTCTGGCATAACACAGGAGAGATTATTAATATAATTCATTACATTCGTAGGAAATATAGTAAAAAAATAATATTATCTTGATAGATGAGAAGAAATGATAAAATTCTACATCTATTCTTGAGGAAAACACCAAAAACTATGTTTGGAGTATTTCTTTCTTAGCATGACAAAGAATACATATTTAAAACCTAGAGCTAGCATTATAATTAATGGAGAAACATGGTTAATGTACTCTGTACCAATTCTTACTTAATAACATACTAGAATGTACCGAGCCCTAACTATTCAAAAAGGAAAAAATTAAGATACAAATACAGCAAGATTTTGAAAAATAGAAAAAGCTTTCTGAGAATACAATTATGTATCTAAACTCAAGGAAATCAACCGAAAAATATCCAAGGCAATAAAATGATAAAATAACAAAGCCATGAAAACAGCTAAATATCAAGGTACACATGAAAACTAACAGAGTGAGAAGAAATATAACAAGCTGGTTGTTCCACTTTTTCCACACCCACTTCAAATTTATGGTGAATTTATATGATGTACTTTGAATTAGATTCTGAAGCCAAGACAGAGCTAATTCATTGGCATCTCCAAATTATCAGCACACAACTCACCATCTGTACATATGCTTTGTGGGAGAAGGGTGACATTCGTTCCCGAGTGCTCACTCAACCACGCATAAACACAAATGCATGCACATAAAACATACACACCCACTCAAGTACACACATGAAAACACAAACATACACATTTATACACACATAAACACACATATACACTCATATATGTTTGCACATGTGCCCATAAAATGCATATGCACACGTGCCCCTGTCCTCTTTCAGAAGACTATCTGGCAAATGTCCACAAGGATTAAAACCAGAATCTTCATGGACAAAAGCTAGAAGGTGATGAGAATAAAGTTCACATTCCCATAGTCTGGCTATGGAATCCATGCTATGAATCACAGTACTTTGAGTCCACTTCTGTAACCTGAGTGAGAATATCTGCCTTAAAGGGGTTTATCAAGGGTTATGAGTGATAATATTCATGAAGTGATTAACACAATGCTGGCACATAGTACAAACCTACTGAATGTTACACATTGTTAATTCTTTTTTTTTAATTTTTTTTTCAATGTTTATTTATTTTTGGGACAGAGAGAGACAGAGCATGAACGGGGAAGGGGCAGAGAGAGAGGGAGACACAGAATCGGAAACAGGCTCCAGGCTCTGAGCCATCAGCCCAGAGCCCGACGCGGGGCTTGAACTCCGGGACCGCGAGATCGTGACCTGGCTGAAGTCGGATGCTTAACCGACTGCGCCACCCAGGCGCCCCTACACATTGTTATTTCATTAGTACTCATTTTCACATAATGTCATTATCTAAAATTCATGACAGCTCCACAGCAGTCTACGATCATTGCTACTTCTCTAAATCTTAAGGGCTTGGAGACCCACCTAAAGGAGAAACTTGCAACCACTATCAAAGATGAAGTATTTCATTCCTAGACCGCTACAACATACTGATGATTGTCAGGGGAAAATGTGTTCAGTCCACAGTGTGGTCAGGCTGAGTGGTAGTGAAAGGGAATGTTATAAGTAAAGTCAGGGGCACCTAGGTGGCTCTGACTCTTGATTTCTGCCCGAGTAATCTCACGGTTCATGAGTCCAAGCCCCGCATCTGTCTCTGTGCTGATAGCACAGAGTCTGCTTGGGATTCTCTCTCCCTCTCTCTGCTCCTTCCTGCTCATTCTCTCTCTCTCTCAAAAACTAAATAAACATTTAAAAAAGGTAGTAAAGTCTCTAAGTACAAACGTGGAGGAGCAATACTTCAACGGGATAGAGAAGAAGGTATCGAATGTAAGATCATAATGAAAGCAGTAGTATTCGCTACATTTGATTTGAGGAGAGGTGAAGATGAGTTCAAAGTTGCTGTGGAGGTACAACAATAAGGCAACTCTGGTTCTTCAAATACCGAGGAAAATTTGATACAGCTGTTACTTAAGTGTTGAGGTTGAAGAGACAGCAGGGTATTCAAAATCAGCATTATCAAAATAAGTAAGGTAGATTTGATATAGTGTAAAAAGTTTTAGACCTTGAATCTGAATACTTGAGTTTACTGGGGAGCCTGTCACACATCATTTCACTTGAGTACCAGCTGTCACAAGTGTTACAATAATTATTTCTTACCTAAGAGAGTTGTTGTGGATCATAAATGATACAATATTTACTTGCCTTAATCTTTAATTGCAAAAGTTTTTCAATGTAAGAATTGAAATACCATTCATTTATCTCCATAATTAAACATTTGTGACCTGTTTCCAGTATTGGCGATTGAGGATATAGTTTTAATTTCTAACAACTTGCCTAGAACCTAGTAAAAAGAAATTTAGGAAATTTAAAAAATGGATGTTGACTTCTATCTGCAAGAAATAAGGAAAGCCTAATAAAATAATTCCATATGTGGTTGGATAGGTGAATAAATAAGTAATATATATATTACATGCATACTTTTTTACTGTCTCTGGCTTTATATTTTTCTTCCATACACTCAGCCTGACACTTTGCTTAAGACTCTTGATTATCAGGTTTACTCCATGTGGCATTATTTTTACCCCAAGCGTAGTTGTATTAGGCTAATAAGAATGTTGTGGGATCTGTTTATTACCTTGGCTTGCTCATTAATGAGACTCATGTGGCTTTCAGTGTGTAATTATCCACCTTAAGGGAATGAGGTGGTTTCCTGCCCGGGAGTCAATCTGGCTACCAGGGAAGAGTAGCTTTATTCCATCCCAGCAGTTCTATTCTCCTTGGAGATAATAATATAAGTGACATAATATCACGTTCATAATTCTCAGCATATTTTATCAACATCAAGTGATTTGTATTTAACAAGGTTGTTTGCTGATCTGAGTAGCCAGTTACGAATATAACTTTGAAAAAGGTGCTTTTTGAGGATAAAAGCTAGGGAAGTGAGACAACTGCCCTGGAAGTACCTAACAGTGTAAGTTATCCGTGATGCTGTCTTATTTAAAGAACTCATGGGGCGCCTGGGTGGCGCAGTCGGTTAAGCGTCCGACTTCAGCCAGGCCACGATCTCGCGGTCCGTGAGTTTGAGCCCCGCGTCAGGCTCTGGGCTGATGGCTCAGAGCCTGGAGCCTGTTTCCGATTCTGTGTCTCCCTCTCTCTCTGCCCCTCCCCCGTTCATGCTCTCTCTCTGTCCCAAAAATAAATAAACGTTGAAAAAAAAAAAAAAGAACTCATAAAATGATAGGTAGTTTTTGAATTGCAATAAAGCTCCATTCTCGAAGTGTTACTACTAGTCATTTTTAAGGAACATAGTATTCATTTCTTGAGAAATCTACTTAAAATGCTGTTTAGGTACTCAGGTCCACGAAAATACGTTGACTGTTTAATGGACTGGAACTATACGTAGGAATACACTGATTTCACACAAACTAACCTCAGTGAAAAATATATTCCAAATTTCAACTTTGATATCACAATATATGGCAATGAGAAAAGAAACCCATTCCATATTCACTGAACTCTCATCCATAGAGAAGAATTAGCCTCCTCTGGTCCCTGGACTAGTAGCGGTTCTAGTTAGGAGGGCAAAGGTGTTATAAACTCTAAGGCACAGATTGGCAAGCTTTTTATGTAAAAGCCCAGATAGTAAATATCTTGGCTTTGTGGGCCAAGAGGCAAAATTTATAAACGAGAGAAAACAAACTTCAACATTTTTTCATTGACACGTGAAAAATATAGTAATAGAGTACTTTCTGTAATTCAGGGCTACTAGTGAGAAAATGAACTCCTATTTTAGGGTAGTATTTTGCTTAATTTTGTTTCAGTTAATATTTTCTATCGCCAAAGTTAACTGCAAATATTCTTCTGTTAAAGCTGATCTGTAAGGAGATTTTACATATTTCATCCTGAAAAAACCTTTTTTTCACACAGATAAGGACTAACAAATACCTATGGCAGTCCTTGAGTTATCACCTTAAACATTTTTTCACTTGGAAGGCATTTATAGAATTCTATTATTCTTCTGTCATCAGGCATTTACCAGGTCATTAATGCACAGATTAATTACTTCCAATAGAAAATTAGGTGGAGCTTCTCAGTTGCACAGTTAAATGGATTCTGAAATACAGAAATTTCTGGCACTTGCATTGAGGTCAGAAAATGCTACTGAAATTGTAATTTGAGTTTATAAAATATAACCACTAAAATATTTTGTGCAAACGGACTTTTCACCTCGTTTTAAGTTCTATTATTGTGGGAAGTGTATTAAGCAACACACAGTGGCTGCTGTTACAAATGGCAATATTTCATTCTTTTCTATGGCTGAATAGTATTTCTGTGTGTGTGTGTGTGTGTGTGTGTGTGTGTATACACATACAACTTTTTTATCCATTCATCTATCCATGGACACTTGGGCTGCTAGGACTTCCAGTATGATGATGTTTTGTTTTTTAACTTCTTATTGATCTAATCCAGTAACCAGATAATCTATACTCTACTGTGTCTTAGATATAGAATATACTAAGTTCACTTTTCCCTTCTTTTTCTGTTTAATGCAATGCATATGCACTGTAATAAAAATAGTAAAGGTCATGGGATGGAGATATGTATGGCACTTAAAACACTGAGAATTTATAATTGCGTTACTATGTTGGTAGTGCCTTGAGCAGTAGCGTGAACCACTGAGAGAGCCACATGTGGTCTCTGTAGCCCAAATAGGCTTAGAAAATATGACAGGAAAACATTATTCATGAATACTGAAATACGAATTGCATATAATTTTCACATATCATGAAATATTACGTTTTTTCTCAAACTATTTAGAAATGTACGCACCATTCTTGGCTCTCAGATAATATTTAAAAACGTGGCAGGCTGGATTTGGCCCATAGGCTGAGGTTTGCTGACTCCTGCTCTTAGTGATAGATCTAGAGAGGGTGAGGAGGAGGCATCAATGTTTCATACAAAGACAAACACCTAGGGCTAGGCCAATACTCTTCTGAGTATTGCCCTATACTCTTCTGAGACAGGGCAAGTCTGTGTATATGTGTGTGTATTGTGTGTGAATGTAGGTGTACATATGGTGAGCGTGTATGTGTACATGTTTTAAGAGTGGGCAAATGTAGGCATATATATGTGTTCATGTCTACGTGTGTGGGTGTTTATATGCACAGGTGCAGAAGTGTTTTTATGCATGTTTGTGTCTTTATGTACCATTGAGTAAGAACTCATAAACAAATCTTACCTTCTTCCCACAAGGTATATGAACAAATGGTTGTATGTTGATAATTTTAAAATGGCATATACGACTTCTATCTTGATTTGAGGATCTAGTTCAAAATTATACTTTGCTATCTTCTTTCAAAAGAGTCTAGATATGCCCCTTTCAATAGCACTGCTCTTTTGACCAGCTAGCCAGAAACTGAGTTGTCACATACATATCCAGACAACTACACCACGTTTAGTGCCAAAATTTAAATGTCTGCACCTCCAAGTCATGTCTCTATTTATTCCCAGCTTTAAATAAATCTTATCTTAAAAGATATGTCTTCCTAGGAGTTATGCAACTTAATTTGTCTTCTGGTTACAATTTTTGTTGTCTCTTTCAAATATGTTATTTAACTTTCTGAAGTGTTTGGAGGCGCTCTGAATAAATGAGGGAAAATATCAAGTGAAAAAGTTTTTTTTCATCCTGTATGACTATATGCAGGGAGTGACAGGTCAGCACACATTTTCTTGCCAATTCCATATGTGAAATTCATGGGATACTCAGAAATAGTGCGCGCCTCCATCTACTCAGCTGGAAAGTTGGATTTTAAAAAATGGCGTGCAGAGTGAATATGGAAGGTATGGGGTCTGGCAATTGAAGGTGTCTGTAGGAGATTCCCAACACATTATATGTCTCAAATGATGAGCACTCCAAGTAATCTAACAAGGAGAGAAAGGTTATTATCAAATACAGCCTTAGTCAACAAGAGGATTTCCTGCTGTCTGTGGACACAGAGGGACGAGAAAACATGAAGTCGCGGTGAGTACTGTTTGCTCTAAGATATTTAGAAGTAATTTTATCATAAAATTTACTTCTATACTGTAAGCTTCCAGAAACCTTGGAAAGGAAACAAAGGTTCCTTTGGGTGAAGGAACAGTCCCTGGATCCATCATGTATAAATCTCTCCTAATAATATATATTTTTTATTCAACATCTAATTATTTCAGGTTTGTGGGCTGGCTTTTGGGGGGGTAAAGGGGAATTTTTGATCTCTTTTTATATAAAAATATTTTCTTTTATTTCTGAGATATTCTAATAATTGCCTTTTACCCTTTCTTGAAATTATAGCATTTTTTCTTATGTTATGCTTCTAGTAATACATGACAAAACAGGAAATCAACTTGATAAATAATGTATCAAAATTTTCACCTGCACAAGTGACTTGCCTGGCTCAAAGAGGACAGATTTGTACCTATAATTAAAGGTAAAAGAAACTGCTGGCTCCCAAATACATGTATGCGCCTATGCTTCCTGAAGACAAAAAAAGAAAAAAAAAGTCAACCTGATAAATTAAAACAACAAGAATGAATATACCAATCATTATTCGTAACTCTAAGTATAGAGAACACAACATATTAGACGTTATATGGGAAAGGTGTAAAGTCCTACAGTTATGATATTGGTGAATGATCTTTATTTTTTAAAGCTTATTTTGAGAGGGAGGGAGAGAGAGAGCCTGCACACATGGGGGAGGGGCACAGAGAGAGAGAATCCCAAGCAGGCTCCTCACTGTCAGTGTAGAGCCTGGCACAAGGCTCAAACTCACGAAATGTGAGATCATGTCCTGAGCGGAAATCAAGAGTTGAACGCTGAACCCACTGAACCACCCTGGCACCCCTGGTGAATGAGCTTTAAATGCACAATTTCTGCTCACCGGAATTGTTTCTATGTTAAAATTACCAGTAATAGGGGTTTTCAGAATCTTCGGAAAATAGATTCTGAATTGCAACTGAAGGTGAGTGTTTACTTCCATTCCTATTTAGATCTGAAAGCCAGTTCTGTTACAGGTCAGGTGTGCAAAGCTAAATAAAGTTAATACACGCCCCTCCTCCCCAACCAAACTGCTCAAATACCAACTATGAGTGTTTGGCATCCTTGAGAAGTAAAGAAGTGAAAGCAGGAGATCTAGAGAAAAATCTACATGACACTACATTACACTTAATTGGCTCACAGATTGATCAGACACTGATCTCTTGAGTTAACTGTGGGTGACTTATCCTACCTACAACCAGATTGGGCCTTTGTAATCAGCCACTATTTCAGAAACGTCCACACCCCATGAGTGTGTCTGTCTCTTTAAATGTCTGTTTGATATGAAAAAGAATTAGAGTTTACAACAAAAATTAAATATATAAATATTTAATGCTTGATCTTAGCTGAACCTGTAAGTTTTCTTTCTGTTTACAGATAAGGACGTTTTCTCCTAAACTGTTAGATTTTATCATCTATATGAAATACATCTTTTCATCTCTATACTATGAAAACATCCATATGGATATGCATCATTGCTTTTCAGGTGTCAAAATTTGTTGATAAATATATAGTTCATAAGAAGCATATAAGTGGCAAGTAAACAACTGTGACTAGTAAACTAATACGAAATTCAAATAAAAATGCATGTGTGGTCTAACAAAGCTGATGGCCCAAGTTCAAAGTAAGGAATGCACTAGTTCTGTGGGTAGAGCTCTTTTACCTAGTCATGCCTGTAGGACAGTAAGAAAAAAAGCAAGAACTTATTGCACATTACAAATTAAGTCTGGCTTCTTGATTAATCAGTCAACATCCTTGGTACTGAATTTCTCTCAACACATGATTGTTTCCAGTTCATGTTATGCTTACAGAGGATAGATTTTCATCACATCGAATGGTTTAATTTGATTAATTGTGTTTCTTTTTCATTATACCATCTGTTTGAGTCAGGGTTGGAGATAACTGAACTACTCTGGTTATTTTAAGCAGAACAGGATTTAATGCAAGAATTAAGTTTGTACAAACTTATTGGAAAACCTGAAAGGCAGGCTCCACTACTATAGAAGTAATCCACCAGGTGAATCTCTTCCTCTATTATAATTAAGAATTTGGGGCGCCTGGTAGCTCAGTCGGTTAAGCGGCCGACTTCGGCTCAGGTCACGATCTCGCGGTCCGTGAGTTCGAGCCCCACGTCAGGCTCTGTGCTGACCGCTCAGAGCCTGGAGCCTGTTTGGGATTCTGTGTCTCCCTCTCTCTCTGACCCTCCCCCGTTCATGCTCGCTCGCTCTCTGTCTCAAAAATAAATAAACGTTAAAAAAATTTAAAAAAAAAAACGAATTTAGGGCACTGTCATTACAAACATAGGATCCAGGAATGTATTATTATAGCTGTTGCAATCTCTAAATTATAAAACCATGCATGTTGACTCTAGAGTCACATTATTCCTATATATTGACAAACATGGGTACCCTGAGTTTTCTTAATTCACAAATTAACTATGGGGCACCGGGATCTCTGCAAATGGTGTTACAGAAAAATCCAGGGCCTCTTTGAGTAGGATGACAAAAAAAATGGCAGAAATGGTAGACCTGTGGCCTCCCCATTTCTTCCCCTTCCTTAGATATGAATGTCACCCAACTGTCGAAATCTAAACCACATTCTGAGCCCTGTTTTCAAAAGAGATTTACAAATGCAGGTTTTAGCTTCTCAACCTCAGAAGTGAAGGAAAGAATACTAGGAAATCGGTAGGTGGATAATGAGCAGTGTCCCCTGACCATTCAGGTTTCTCTTTCCATACATAAATTTCCAAACAACAGTAGCAGCAACAACTGATTTTCATTCAACACAACTATTCCCCCGTATACATGAAAACATATTATCCTGCCCCCAAGAGAATAAATTCAAGCTTCTATTAGTCATAGAATCCTTCTCTAGATTCTGTTCCTTCCTCCTCTGGTTCACTAGCTTTCCCATCTACATACCCTACAAACTTATCAAAGAACAATATATAATATAAAATGAGGAAACTGAGTGGCAGAAAGGAAATATACTTACATAGACATAAATACATAAAGAACAAGAGGCTCTTCCAGTTTTAATTTCTTCACATGGTCATAAGATCATGTTTGCTATTTATTTATTTTTTTTATTTAAAAAAAATTTTTTTTCAACGTTTATTTATTTTTGGGACAGAGAGAGACAGAGCATGAACGGGGGAGGGGCAGAGAGAGAGGGAGACACAGAATCGGAAACAGGCTCCAAGCCATCAGCCCAGAGCCTGACTCGGGGCTCAAATTCACGGACCGCGAGATCGTGACCTGGCTGAAGTCGGACGCTTAACCGACTGCGCCACCCAGGCGCCCCAACATGTTTGCTATTTAAAGCATGCTTTTACACACTCTGAACCCATGTTCCCTCAGCTGTTTGAAGTTAAATGATGGTTGGGTTAAAGGAAACCTTCATTCCTGATAGCCTGGGGCATTAGTGGTCCTGCCTGTTTTGGATTGCTGGTATTGTACCAGAATTTATACCTGAGGACATGGTAATATCAAGACACATCCCTAAATACCCCTCCCATTCCACATACTCACATGCTACTGCCCCTGACACATCTTAACAGCAGCTCTATGTCTCTATAGAAGCAATATTAATCTTCTTATCCAACAAGAGAAACCACTTTTTTTTTCCTCCTGTTACTTTAAGGTCATAAGGAGTCCACAAATGGCCTTATGGCAGACTCTTCTTCCAGTTCTAGAAACCAATGTGTCATCTGGCAGAACCATTACTTTCCTGGAGATTACAGCCCCTAAACCAGTATAGGTAAAAATTGTGAGAAGAACAAGGAAATTTTTGCAAGAGGATACACCCTCCAATCCCACATTATAGGGGCACCTGGGTGGCTCAGTCCATTAAGCGTCTGACTTCGGCTCAGGTCATAATCTCACAGTTTTGAGTTCTAGCCCGCATCGGGTTCTGTGCTGACAGTTGGGAGCCTGAAGCCTACATCAGATTCTGTGTCTCCCTTTCTCTCTGCCCCTCCCCCGCTCTTGCCCTGTCTCTCTCTCTCTCTCTCTCTCTCTGCCTCAAAAATAAACATTAAAAGAATTTTTTAAAATTCCACATTATAAATTTGCATATAGAAGATGCACCCAAATGAATGTCGGACACTTTACTTCTCCACAACTATGAAGTTGAGAACACTGGGACCAATGCTGCCACAGTAAAGTCCAATATCACCATGACCATGCTTGCCACCAAAACAGCAGAAGTAATGGAAGCATAGCTTCACTTTTCTTCTACCTTCCAATGTATATCATATTATGTTTGCAATGGGCCACCTCAGCTTATCTTGCTCCCAAGCTCTTATTTGTATCTCCTTATTGTTTTTTGCTTGTCTCTTTTTAAATAATTTCCCAAATGAAGTTTTCCTGTGCCTGCTCATCCAGATACCAGCTACCTAATTTCACAGACAACACTATGTATCACTAATTATCTTTAGCCAAATACTGCATATATATATATTAAATAGTTTTGAAATTTTTACTCTTGAATGTTTCATTTATATAGTCTCCTTTATATAAGTATAAAAACTTTTTCTTTTTTTCATTCAACAAATGTTTACTCAGTGCTATCATGTGCAGAATGAATTGTGTCCATGGCGATAGGAAAACGTACAGCCTGATAAATATGAAACAGTACTGTATACATGCAATTTTCTGAGTAATTAGGATTCATTATATTACCTAAAAAGTTACAGTGGAATGATGGTCACAGAGACACCAATCATATAAATCTAACTCATGCATTTATAAAGTTAAACATCACACTTCAGATTGAAATCTAAATGTAAAGAAATGAAGTTTAATGGGTTCAAATATTTTTTACTTTGCTATCCAAGTATTTAATCTTATAAATGGAAATAAACACTACATAGGTAGGTATTAAAAAAAATTCACCTACTAACAACATTATTCTACTTTATATTGCCAGTTTCATTGTTTAGTTCTTTTGAATTCAAGGATTATTCCACAAAGGAAAATTTATTTTTTTTAAGATTTTTTTAAAGAATAGTTTGGCAGTAATGGATTCTTTTATTTCTCCTTTCTGCTTAGTGGGCTTCAGGAAGTCAAGTCTCTTCATAAAAAGGAGATAAAAACATATCATAATATTACCTTGTTCCTAACACTGCTTTTAAAATATCTAGTAATATTTATTCCAAAATAATTTGAGTGAATTTTCTTTATGTCTTGGTTGGTGTTTGGGGCCAATTTGGCTCAAGATTTTAAGAAAGAAACTTAATTGTCCATATAAGATTATAAGATCTACAAAATGATGTAAAATGATCAATGACTATTATATTTATATGTCTATATTCGGATATTCACATTCAGATAAAAGTGATCAATAAGACTATATATATATACATATATATATATATGTATATATATATACACATATACCTATATGTCTACATAGCCACATACGTGCATTAAAATATGTTGTTTATTTGGGGAAAATGCTTTAGAATATACCAGGTGACTCCTTAATTTCTGCCCACATCTATCCAGTTCTTAAAAGGAGAAATTGCCAATAACTTCCCTTCTCCCAGAAATTAAATGAATAATTATGTGCCTACTAAACTGATTTTCTTACTTCTCTTATTTACTCATTTAATTTATTCCGAGTGTAGAAATTTTAACTTCTTCAAGGGGACACAGTTAGCCTATAGCTAAATACAGCTTATGTGTTAGGAAAAGAATAGTAGCTGTAGATTCAAGCTTACTTTAAAATATTTTAGGTCATAAACAGGAAATATTCAAGTCCAATCTTAAAAAAATTTTTTTGATGTTTATTTATTTTTGAGAGAGAGAGCACAAACAGGGGAGGGGCAGAGAGTCAATCTCACTAGAAATCATAAAACACAATCAGGATTGTGTTAGCCTGTTCACATATAAGTCAGTTAACAATGTAGAACGGTAGACTCATATCTTTATGTCTCTGTAATTGTCAACTACTAGTACAGGCATCAGGGTGTAATTGGACTGTTTCATAGTGTGAAGTGGTGAGGTCTTCTTTTTAGGTCCTTGTACCTGTAAATCAGAGCAGGTAACACGTCTTAAAACTGAGGTGGCAGGACTGACGCATGCGTTCACACACACTTGGTGTAAGTGTTCACACTACGTCCTACAGAGTGCTGTAATATCTGTCAATTAATATCACTGATACTTAAAAGCTTTAAGCATATTTAATTTCCTCAAAATTGCTTGGAAAAGTTTAGAGTCACAGACAAGAGTCACTTCTTGAGTCTTGGTCCATTACTGGATTTTAAAACTAGTTTCAGGTAGGTCCAAGAAACTTAGTAGATGGAGAAGGGACAAGTCTCATGAGAACTCTGAGCTCTCTTGTGCCTTTCTGCAGCTCTTCTCATTAGTCTGTTGTGGAACTTGAGCAACGGGACCAAACTGCAGGTTAGTCTTCCAAGGAACTGAACAAATTATGATTCATTTGCACATATTCATAAAATGGATTCATTCCAGTAAAAAACTATTTTCTAGAGCTTTACAATATTTCTCGATGTGTTGAGCATTAATCAGCTGTACTGGTGTTATAGGACTCATCGGTAAAATGCAGCTCCTGTACCTTACCCACAGATTAGTATATTAGACCTTCTAACAGTAGAAGAAAGAAATGTTCTTTTATACTTCACAGTTTAATTACTAACAGAAAAATGAGAAGCAGTTAAGGTTTACATAATAGAGCACTTTTAGATAGTGGGTAGACATCAGTATGAAGAGTTTGCTATTCAAATTCTCTTGGATCTGGGCCCTGGGCCCAACTGATGTTTACCAGTGACACAGTGCTCTTTGGTTTCCACAGTCCAGAGGTTATGGAACAGCCCAGGAATTACAAAATGGGAGCCTCAATAAGCAAGTCCTATTGCGATATAGACACCAATATCTGATAGTTGAGCTATGTTATTGAATTAAGATTAGAGTCAGGAAAAAGTTAAGCAATATGTTGACTAATCATGTTTGCAAAGAAAATGGAGCCAAAATAAAGAATGGATTAGGAAGAATAGTGAATATATTGAATTTTATGCTTTTAAATTGGTAATCATAAAATGGAGATGAATTATATATAGGATTTAATTTTAAGAGTACCTCTAAGTCATACTGAAAATATCACTGGAGAAGATAATTCTATTCTCTAACGAAGTATAAATTAATTAAATGTATTCCAGGGAGAAAAAGATGATGCTCCTCCCCAAAAGCAAACTATTTCCTCTCTCCTTATAGCATCAAAATTAAGTTAATCATGAAATTTAGGTTCTTGTTGATGATAGAATGGCAGATTGTTAAATCATTTTTAAAAGTGTAAAAATACTTTAGTATCTATATTAATCAGCAAAAATAATCAAGACATTAATTTATAGAAAAGGTCTTCAAAGTGTAAATGGACTTCTCTTTGGTAGATAAATTACTGAGCACGGATGTCACTTTGAGACATTTATGGCCTGAATATAGAATTACATTGGCATTTTATTTTAATGCTGTGGTAATTAATGCTAAGTTATGATGATAAAAGTACAAATAGCAATGAATAGCAAATGAGCTAATACAATAAATAGCAAATGAATCAGTCCTGACACAGAAATTATCAGACTGATAAAGTTACAATTTTTTTAGTTACTTGGACATATTCCTTTGAAACAAAAAAATTTTACAACAAGCTATAGCTTTTGATAGTATAATTGTTATTTCTTTCGAAGGGATTATATTTTATAGTGTCTTCCTTTTTTTATGTTTGTTTATTTTGAAACAGTAAGAGAGAGGGAAAGAGCAAGGGAGAGAGAGAGAAGGGGCAAAGAGAGAGACAGAAAGAGAGAGAGAGAGGGAGGGAGAGAGAAAGAGAGGGAGAGAGAGAACCCCAAGCAGGCTCCATGCTCACTGTAGAGCCAGACGCGAGGAGCAATGTCCCGACCATGAGGTCATGGTCTGAGCCGAAATCAAGAGTCAGATGCTTAACCGATTGTGCCACCCAGAAGACCCTTATAGTATATTTCTGAGTGATGATTGACCTAAGAGTACCTAAGGATTTCAGCCTTTCAGAGTGCACCAGGTAAATAAAAGTTAATCTGTTCACAGGATTAAAAACAACAGTATGCCACATCCATTTTATAACCAGTTCTGTATCTTGACTCCTAAAACATATCCTAAGTAGCATTTTTATGGGAATAGAGTCGTGTTGTTAGCCCTTTTTCTCTGCAGAACTTTTCCCCATTTGCCTCATCTGACATTTGTAGGTAGTTGTAGCACATTTCTTATCTATTAGGAAGGTATGGACCTGAGTCACCAAAAATTCCTCAGCCTCTAATCAAGTACCCACCATGTACTCAGACAACGCCCCTGAGACAGCCCTCTACTTTAATCACAGCCCACTACAGAGGGGTCTATGCCCTGAGAGCTACATGCATTTGTGTGTTCCTCTCTATCGTCCTAAAAAAGACCATTTAGGACCAAGTTGAGGAACCAGTGAAGTGGCTTGGGGTGAGGAGGGACTATGAGGAGGAATTGAAGGGATGAGAAGGGGTACAACCACTCCTTTTGCCTATGAAGAGAGTTCATAAACTCACCTGATAGACTGGAAATTATGCTCTTCAAGAGGCTGAGATCTAATGTGTAACCTTAAAAGAACTGAAGGGTGGAGAAACCAGGGAAGCCAATGGTGAGAAATAATGGGAAAGAGAAGTGGGACACAGTGTAAAGAAATTCTGATGCCAAAAACCAGAATGCTTTCTCACATTGTCCCTCTGTGGCTGTGCCAGTGTGTGATAGACTTACTAAAATATTATATATATATAGATACACACACACACACACACACACATATGTAAATAAAAGTTTCTCAACAGCCATGATTTTACACATTTCATTGGGGTCTATAACACAACTTTAAAAATTGCATGTTCTACTACTGTTATTAATAAAATTTGGTTACATCTTCTCCCTTTCTATCTCTTGGCTGCAAAAGATTTGAGTATACAATTAACAAGAAAAATTCTAGCCAATAAAGACATGTATTGATTCAGTATATTTCAATATGGCAATTTCCACACTCTTTCCAGATCACAGAGAATCTTGTTACACTTGCATGAGTGGGAAGCACAGAATTGCAAAAAGCTCCAAATTGGTAAGACATTTCCCATTTTATTACCAGCATTTTCATTAAAGGAAAACATTAAATGCCTGCTCCTTTTTGAATAATTCATATTCGTTTTGTATTATTAAACTTTTGCTTCTCAGATTGATCTTCATTCACAAAAGCAAATTTATATAATGGCTTGGTTGGTGATATATAGCAATTTCAAAACCACTTTTCATAAGACTTTAAAAAGAGTTAACTAACTTCCCTTTCAAAATACATTTCTCCATGTATAGACTATGTTGACATTAAATGAACATGATAGGGCAGTTTTTGATGTAATACAGTAGTACTAGACATAACAGTGTTTTATGAATTAGTGCTATATATTAATAACTGCTCCTCATGATGTATCTTTCTGTTATTAGTGTCATTGCAAGAGCAGTTTAGACAAGGTTAAAAATCCACAAGATGACATCAGTTAATACAGTGAAGACAGCTGAAAATGTAGAGCATTCATACAGGAGACAATGTATTGTAATGGAGATTTCCGTTTCGTCTCTCAGCAGAGAGCAGCCACTGTCTTTGTGTTTAGACAGACATATGGATATATGAAAAATTATAGAATAGGATAGAGGACATGGTAATCTAATGAGTGTTCTGACCGAATGTTCTAACCTATGAAATTATCAGTCCATAACTACACGTTCAGAACTTATGAGCAACATTATCCTGCATTATATCAGTAAGCACATTAAAGGAAATAGCTGAAGAATAAAATTAAGAAAAGTAAAAAATACTTTTACTTAAAAAAGCTTCTTTTCAGGAATGGTAGGAGTTTTTCCCCAAACCATCTTAATTTTAAAGTGGCTTTAAGAACCCAGAGAGTGGTTCTAAAAGTAACTAAAAGTCTCTTAAGAGGTACTCACTGTTCAAAGCTATTGCTGAGATTCAAGTTAAATTAAGTGTGCGCAAAGAAAAATGTGTAGAAAGTTATTTTAATAACCTTGACTACTTGCTCTGATTTAGACCCTTAGACTTCTTTTTTTCTCTTCCGAAGTCCACATTAATGAAATGTTAAATCTTAAATCAAGAAGCATGGAAAGGAACACATATATCACGGACTGTAAACTTCATTCCTATTAAGAAAAACATCAAGTCCCAGTATATACTGTAAGGACTCGGTTTTGTTTTGTAGAATGGCTTTGGTAAATAGAAGTTACTTTTTTTTAGGGGCTTAGAGGTGGGTGTCACATCATTGATTGCTGGGTAATGGAGAGAATATTAGTTACTTGACAGTGTTTGTTGCATTCTTCAGCATAATTACGAGTATGTAGTTGTGTTATACCACACTCACTTGGTGGATATTCTGTTCAACTCAGCAGGAAATGTTACCAAAAATACACGGATGTAAAATTAGTGGGTAGAAGTTATGTAAATTAAACTATATCATTTAAAAAAAAATCTTTAATCCTTTTAATTCACTATCCACTCAAACCACACAGAAGCTGGATTTATCTAATGCTTTAGAATAGCCATGCACATGACAAGCAACAAAGGTGAAATACTTTTTCCACACTTGAATAGAGGAGTTGGAAGCCTATACTGTTCTAACTCCTGTGTAAGGATTAACCTACAAACAATATACTTTCTATTTGTTTTCTTTTGCACATTTACTTTCAAGTGTTGTCTTTTTTAAAATTATGCATTGATTCATTCAATAATCAGCTATAGCTGGAACCTCACATGCCAGGGGGGTGAGATACTGAGGGGTCAGATACTGAGGGTCCCCACCAGAACTTCCATTCTGATCAGACAAGGCCAGCAAAACAAATAAAGACCTAAAGAGAATTTCAGAGAAGACAAGGTATAAGCCAGACACAGAAAAAAAAAATACTGCACAGCATCATATGAAGAATGTAAAGTAGTCAAATTCACAGAAGCAGAGAATACAAGAGAAGGGGAAGCAGGGAAAATGAGATGTTGGCCAAAGAGCACAAAGCTGCAATTATTTAGAAGGAATCAGTTCCAAAGATCAAAGGTACAACATGGTGACTATAGATAATACTCTATTATATAATGGAAATTTACTAAGAGAGTAGATCTTAAGTGTTCTCATCACACACACACACACACACACACACACACACAGTAACTATGTGAGGAGATGGCTAGGTTAATTAGACTGTAATAATAATTTCACTAGGCATATATACTGAAAATGTCATGTCTGGATGTTAAATATACACAATTTTTATTTCAAACCAGTTATAAATGATAGAAAAACTTGGGGGACTTTGATGAGATATTGAGGACTAAAATAGGAGATCAACAGATTTTGAAATCATGGACTCATTTTGTATGGTGAGGGAATAACTTTTAACTATATTTACTCCTATGTCTTCATGTGATGTGAATCTACCGAAACCGTTCCAGGAATACCTTAATTTGGAACTGATTTTTAAAGTTTATGTGTTGGAAAATGCTTGGTTTAGGGCAAGAGGTGCTGTGGGAGCAGCACCTTCAGATTAGATGGTAAGGGAAGGCCTTTCTGAGAGGACATTTGAGCTAAGAACTAACGATGAGAAAAGGCCAAGCATGGGAAAGCCAAGGGGAAGGATAATCCCAGCAGAAAGACCTGGAGGAACAGAGGCAGAGGACAGCAAGGGGGAGGAGCCGTTCAGGAAGTGCAACAGGTCAATGAGGCTGGGGTCAAGAGTGCTAACTGGAAAAGGTATAAAAAGGTAAGAGGAGCAGGCAGCTGCCACATTATCAGCAACTTTGTAACCCATGATAAAAGTCATGGATTCTATTTTAAAGGAGTGGGAAGCTGTTATATAACTATAGGTGGTAGAGTGAGGTCGTCTGAACTATGAGGGTTTCTACTTTGTTAATGAAGGAAGGGAGTGAGTTGAGGAGGAGTGCAGATGATTTGAGAAGAAAAGATGCAAAACTGCTGTTTAGAAAACCAGAAAAGAACATGCTCAAGCAATAATGGGGTCTAGTTGAGATCTGTAGGGACAGGATCAGACCACTGTTATTTCATGTAGAACGAATCAGCCTGTAAAGAGTGACAGTCTTTATCCCTCTCTGCTGACTCTTCTTTTCTCTATCAATGACTTGCTCTACTTCACGTTAAAATTTGTTAATGCATTCAACGATGCTTCCCCAATTTTTATAAGTTCCTTGAGGACACAGATGATGTCTTGTACTTTATCGTATGCTCTGCTGTCCCTAACAATACCTTTAAAATAGCAAAACACTCAATGTTCTCAAATGAGAACAACTTGTAGTTCAACTGACCTAGCCTCTGTATATAACATGTTGCATCTAAGAAATGAACAAGATCGGTGCCAAAATACAAATTTCTTTTAGTGCCACCTGCAATATTTTCCGAAAGAAATTGATGAATATGTATGCACAGATTGAAATGCTGGTCTTCAACGGAGTATTTGTCATTACATTTTCAAATGAATCCATAGCAAATGATCTCAGGAGGATCTTCCTCTTTGACAAACTCAGCTTATTAACACACGTTTTGTGTTCAGACCGGAAGCTTTAAAACTCCATTGCTCAATAAGGACACTTAACTTTATTCCTTTCAGATTTTAATATGACCAATTACTGGACAGAAGAGATGTTAACTAACATAAGCTCAAAGGGCATGTGTAGCTCCAGGAGATTCTTTAATTCCTGTTTTAACTTTGACACCTTTTTTTTTTTCCTCCCATATTTCACTCAGAGGAGGAAAAAAAGGGAGGGGTGGGTTGTCTTTGTGTTTGAGAGTAATCATGGTCTCCTTCAATTGTCAGCCATTATTGACACGATGTTGCTCTTTCAAAGAGTGCAGCAAACCATTTTCCTGGACAGTATTTTAGTGAAACTTGATATGATGTCACAGCATCATTGAAAACTTAGGGCAGAAAGGGCCCCTGTTAAGTCAACTGTGTGCATCAGCTCCTGCTGAATGCTGATGGATTCCAGGGTGTACAGAATAGACCTAATTGGTCTTAAAAACTACAAATTGAAAATTTTAAATGTTTTTTTTTCCCTTTCACATATAGCCAAGGCTTTGTTTTCTGTGGTTGACCTTTCTGTTCAAGCGTTTTCTACTACGTAAACTGGTATTCTACAACAACTCAAATCCAGTCTTTCTGATGATCTCATTGCCAGAGAACAAAAATAATTCCCCTCCATCTGAGAAACGTTATTTTATGTATTTTATGCTAACATTACATCCATCCCTCTTCCTCTTCAAATCATCTAGGCTGCATATTTAGTTGCCATGCATTCTTACATTTTATTTCCTTTCTGTTTGTCATCGTCTTTGTTTACTGATTGGGTTATACAGCTGCACCTATTAGCATTCTGGGCCCAATTATGACTTTAATTTCATAATACTCTGTTGCTTTAGTGGGAAAATAAAATCACTGGCTTCTGATATCACATTAGGACTTGTGTGGCAAGCTTCTTTCCAACAATTTTACATCTGCCATATTTGTAAATCCTAAAACACATTTCTGGTATAGGACTTTTCTCCCTCCACAGCCCCACTCCTCCCACCGTATTATAGATGGATAACAAGAGGAGTGAAAAGGAGAGTGAGGTTAATGGAAGATGTGAAACAGCTCCCCAACCCTAAGATGGCCATTTATGGAATAGTGGTCAAGGGGGTGGGCTCTGGAAGATGACAGACCTGAATCTAACCTCTGGTTCTGCTATTTACTTCTGCCACCATGGCAAGTGACTAAATTTTGAGGATATCAGTTTTCTTATTTATAAAATGTCTGCCCACTGATTATAAGTTAACATAGAGCTCTTTCTGATATCTCTTAAGTGTGTGCTGTCTGCTCACCTCCCCAGGATCACCTTTCTTTCCTGTTTTCTTCGTTATATTCCACGATACCTGATGATACAGTGCTGATTGATGTTTCCATGCATTACTTCATCCATTTCCTCTGCCTGGTTTCTCCATCTTTTTTGTTCATGTCGTCTCCTTTAAGACTCAAGTCGAACATCATATGCTTAAAAATAACTTCCCTCTCTGATGCCTCTCTAGATGGACTAATTTTATGTATGTTTATGCCTCTCTAGATGGACTTCTTTTATGTTCCCCTTGCACCCAATGCCTCTCTCTATAATTGCACTTAACAGGTAGTGCTGTAATTCCATGATTATCTGTCTGTTGCTCTCCTGAACCGTAAGCTTAGAGGACACAGGCCAAATTCTGCTCATGTTTGTGTATCTAGTGCCAAGCTTCAAGTGACCTCTTTACTTTTGCTAACATTAGCGAAGTCAATAGAAATGCCACTGCCATTGAGTGGCCAACACATTAATATCAAGTCCTTCAGAGATATCCTCAAAGTATTTTGACCTCTTAGAGTGAATAATGTCTCTGCACCTCCACACACTTGAGAGGGAAACCTGTGTTGACCCAATAATGAGATATTCTGAAAGAACTGTGGGAAAGGCCTTTGAGGATGTGGGTAACTGCTCTTTCTCCCTGGACTGCACAACCCCCTTTGCTCATTTGGTCAAATCTCTTCAAAACCTACTAATGCTGCCTTTTCATTAGCTGCCCACGATTAGCTGTTCCCTGCTCTGTGCTTCTAAGAAACTTTGTTTATCCATTTAGTTTAGTCTTTACCACATAACATTGTAGTGATCTGTACATGTCTATCTCCTCCTCTGGGACATAGGTTTCCTAAGAGCATGGAGGGCAGGTCTTCCTCATTTACACTTTGCAACTGTTATCAGGCCCAGCACATCATAAGCACTCAAATACCAAATAGACGATTCAATTCTGCCAAGTGCCGTGCTTGGGTGAGTTGATTCAATATTACCTGCTGGTCAGGAGGAATAAGAGTATATCAAGATGCGTTTCAGAGAGCAAATACAAGACTAGCTTCTCGGTATGCTGAGTGTTTTCAGTGCCTTCTTAAATGTCAAAGGGTAAATCCAGATCATGATGTTCCCAAGAATTTAAAGCAAGAAAAAAAAAATTATATGTATGCCTTAGATATTCCAGGACTCTTATATTTCCGATTTTGAATGGAACTTTTCTGTATAGTAAAGAGACTCTACTCATCTGGATTTAAGGGAATTTTCTGAATATACTGGATCCTCAAGCTGCTGGTTGTGATTTTCTTACGATTGTGGTGCTTGCTTCCAGGTTCTTCCTGTTCTCACTTGTAGTGTGTTTTTTGTTGTTGTTTTCTTTAAAGTAGAATTCACCTGAAGCCAGTTTTCACACTGCAGAGCTGATTTCTATGCAAAAGTGAATGATGTCTCACATTAAATATTCCTTAGAGCATAAAGCTGACATCGAATGTATAATTTTAAGCAGCTCAAGCAGTATTCACGGAAGGGCTGACACAAGAACCAGGATCACAGGAAAATGTAGGTGAGAAGAGAAAGGATGCACACGCTAAGGCTTTTCCCCTCATCTCAGCACTGTCATGCCCTCATTTATCTCGCTTTATACATGGGGTTCAATGCTTATTTTTTAGAACTGGGTCAGATCCCTTAGGGAGAGCAAGAGCTTTGCACAAAGATTAGGGGTCTTGAGATTCGTTAACTCTTTGAGGCCACCGGGAAGATGATGTTGCAAAAAAGGGCAGTAGCACAGTTTACCTTATAACATCTTAATTATCTGAAATCCAAATGAAAATTTTCCATTACCAAGACTTGAAAGGCAAAGCAACCACCTCGTGTTGAAGGTACAGTTGTTGACATGTCTAATTCCTACATGGACATGTTGGTGAAGAGACCTGCTTCACACAGCGGACTCACAAGTGAGTAATTCTAATAATTCAGAGCTGGCGGAAATTCCACATTTTATGGCATAAAAGAGTTAGATACCCTGTACCTAGGACAATTTTGGACTTAGTTCTAGCAAAGGCATTAGTGATTTAAATAATTGGAGACTACTGACCTTTTGCAAAGCCTATTAACTGAAGGGAAGAGTGTGCCTTTGGTTAATTTCATACGTGGCCAGTTACGAAAAAACTATGAATCCTTTTAAATTCATACGTAACACAATGTATCCATCTAGATTGCCCTTTGTATTTGAAGGTGACACTGCTGTTATCGTCTCTGCTATTTTCTGTGTGTTCAGATCTGGCTGTTTGATTGGCAATTCCTACTGTGTACCGTCTGTGTATGTGTCAACTAACAAGTGCAGCCATTGCCTAGAGGGCTTGATTGCTGGGTTGTTCAATATTTATTAAGCACCCAAGAAGTGCTAGGTGCTGTATTGAACAGTGCAAGTGTCTAACTGACACTTCCCTCTAAAAATTCTATTCCAAGGTGACTAGTGGAACGCACATGCTTCTTGGGTTTTTTGTGTGAATTCACTGAAACTATGTAATTAGAAAACGGAACACTATTTACCAGCTGTTGTCCTGAGAGAGGTGGTTAATGTCTTTCCTATTCATTTGAAGTGTTCGGGCTAGAAGTCCATGTTTGAAAGAACCTACTCTAATGGTCTATGCCATGTGAAGACCAAGGAAGGGTGATGCGAAAATCTGTTATCGTTAGGGCAGAGTAAGATTTGGAAAGAACTGTGAAACAGGGGAACTTTGTTTAGAGAAAAATGGAGAAAAGAATCCAGTAATGTTTTCAAGGTTTGGTCATAGTAAGCTTCTGGGTCAAATTGAGCCACCCCACCTTTGGCCACTGATCACACTGAATTCTGATCTCATTTCTGTATATTTTAATCCTAATATTTATGTTGATCATGAGATTTTATAAGATAATAATGGAAACCAGTGGACTCAAATGACAATATTTGTTTTTTTAGGTTTGGGTGCACTCCTAGATTTCCTCAAGTATTTGACACCAAATCATAAAGTTTCCCCTTAGTGACAATTAAATTTAAAAATAATTAAACAGGAGTTAATAAATAGGATCGAGGTTTAAGAAACTGGTTCAAGACTATGCAGTGCTGTTTACAGTCAATGTTAACCCAAGCATGTCATTAAAAGACAAAAAAGGTACTTCAGTGTATACATAAAATTGCTCTATTTTTCTTTTTTTTTCATGCTTATTCATTTTGAGAGAGAGAGCACACACGTGAGCAGGGTAGAGAAGAGAGAGAAAGGGAGAGAGAATCCCAAGCAGGTTGCACACTGTCAGCACAGAGCCCAACTCAGGGCTTGATCTCACAAACTGTGAGATCTTAACCTGAGCTGAAATCCAGATCTGGATGCTAAACCAACTGAGTCACCCAGGTGTGCCAAATTATTATATTTTTAAATGTACTTCTCTTAACTCAAGCCTGAGCGTGCTTATACTCAATTGAGTTATTTACAAGTTGTTTACTAAATATACTCAGAAATATATTTAGCCAATATATTAGACTTTGAAGTGTTTTTGTAGAAAACATGACGAAAGAGTTTGTATAGATTTGAAAAATGTGTTGCACTTTCATTGCAATTGAAGGAGAGCATATTTAAGTTTAAAGTTTAGAAATTTTTGTTTTGATACTTTTCAAATGACAAAGATGTCACCTACATAATCAAAATAACTCTTATTTTTACATTCAAGCAATTTAAAGGCACTTAGTTCAAAATACCCTTAATAAGAGCTGATAAAGAGTGCTAATGCAATGTCTTTTCTTCAGTCATAATTATTACAAAGTGAATGTTACACAAAGAAGCCTTGGTCAGGACATGAGGAATAATGTAGTATTGACAGCCAGACTGCACTCTCTTCATATTCTGGGATTTAAGGAAAGTGTAAGAATGCCGACACCCACTTTACAGCTACTAATCTAAAAGCTACTCATCTAATGGGTTATGCATTAATTCTTTTAACTGACTTAAATATTATGCACATTTTAGTGTAATTATATGGCCATAACTTCTCCTGTAACTATGGGAGCAGAATTAAGAAACATCCAGAAACCAGTTAGAGCTTTGATACATGAGCTGAATAGTTGCAAAGGTAAAATGAAGAAAGTGAAGGTGACGGACGGAAGAGGAGGTGACTTGAGAGGGTGTGAGTCAGTGGAGAGAAGATGGTATGAAGGAACTGGTAAAACAAAAAAGAAAAACAAAAAGAAAAATCTGAATACAACATGGAATCTTAACATGTTTTCTCTTCAGATGTAGGAGGGTTCTAAGTCTATGTAAATAAAACACTTGTTTCAGTACAGTTATTTTTTGTATGTTTTGCTTCATTTTATGGTCACATTTTTTTCTCATACATCATGAATGGAAGTCTTAGTTCAGAGAGGCATGGGTAATCTCCATTTCAGAAACCTGTTAGTAGAGAACAAAGTATTTTTCTCGCTCTCCTAGTCTTTCTCCCGTTAATGAAGGCTCTGATCAAAATTCTATGCCTTTACTGAAATAATCAAAGAGGTCAAGGGCCCTGACTCCAGTAATCATGGTAACACTATCTTTTTGGAGGCTATTTGATAAGATTTTCATCACACACAGGAGGAAATAAATTATACGAGGTTGCCAAAACTCTATGGGTAATAAATGTAGGACCCAGAGCTAGAACCGAGGAACTGAGGTCTGTTGCCATCTTGAAGAAACGGGTTTCTAAACAGTCATTGACAGAGCTGTGGGATTCTCAGACTCCTTTTAGTAACAGGATGTAACAGAGAGAGAGAAAGATAACTGGATCAAAGAGGTGTTCTCCACATCACTCACTTCCCTAAGAGCAAAAGCACTTTGATTCGTCATGCTGGAGTTTCCCTGGTTTTATTTTTTGAAGAAAGAATAGCAAGACTAAATAAACTGGTCCAAAGTATTTAGGTACTTTTTTGCAACTTTCTGCGTATCTGAAACTGAACCAATACATCATATAGTACATCTAGGAGTTAAATATAGTTAAGATTTTCATGAGTTCAGTTTTGCAGATAAGGTAACAGTGGCACCGAGAAATAAAGTGCCTTTCCCGGAGTCTCAAAGAGAGTCAGAGTCCTGGCTGAATACAATTTCCGAAGCCAGGCATCTCTAGTTCCGTGTTCTATCCACTAGACAACACTACCTCTTTGCTTTTACAGTTGTTTATATTTGGTTTAACAGCAGTTTCCATTAATGCCTCTTAAATGATTGAAATATAGTTTTAAAAACCTGAATTGTTACAACTGCATTGTTACCTTTGTCTTTATTAGTCAAACAATCTTTTTCTTGTTTACTCTGTTAAGTGCTAATGTAAATAACAGCTTTTATTTAGCATAGTTTTGCTGACTGTTTTTACACTTTTTTGCTACCTCTAGCCTAACCATATTTGTCTCATTCTTTTGCAAATCTTCTAATTCTAAATTAAATGAAGCTAGGGTTTATTCTAAAAGGAATGGTACAACAGTGCTCCTGTTTTCCAATTCCAATTAAAACCTTCAACTCCCTTGCAAGACTCCCTTGCGCTTACACTTTTGTGAATTTCATCACTGCTGTGCAAATTCTATTGCAGTTTACATGGGAAGAGAATTAAGATGATCTAATATATTGTTTGCTGAGAAACTAAATGTATTCTCTTTAGACTCTCACCAGTTTAACTTCCAGGTATCAAAAAAAAAGTTATTTATCATTTCGTGGCTCCTAAAGAATATTCTTATTCTTGGTACAATCATCTAAATATTTTTTTTTTCCTTCCAGTACTTCCTGATTGCTTAAAATTACAATTCTGGTGTTAATAAGCTGTACCGTTCTAAAAAAGCCACTTCATCTCCTCAAGGCTTTTGTTTCCAAAGGGAGATGTATTAGAGAAACACTCCCTGCCTCTCTGTGGTACAGGGTTCAGAGAGGTACTGAAGGGTGCTTCAACCTTACTACCTTTCTATCTGGGTTCCAGAGGGTGAGTCCCTACCCCTTTGGAGGTAAAGCTTCCACACAGGCCAAATTAGCACCGGAGGGTAAGTATTTGTTTCAGCTCATGCTGAATCAGTGAGCCCAGAAAAGTGCACAACCATGGGCACCCAGTTGTAGCACCCTTCTGCTTTGGGCGTAAATTTTAGTGTCCTTATCTTGGGGGCAATGGTCATTAGAGGCAAAAGGGACCACTGTCTGCTCAATTGATAGCAAGGTCTTTAAGCAATCTGAGTTCCAGTGGAACAGAAAGGTAGATGTGTCTGTACCTGAACATAGGACTATCTCATTTTCTGGAACAACAGAAATACGGAGCCATCAGACCATTAACCTGAAGTAATAGCTACCAAGGACAAAGGTGGACCAAAGTCAAAGTGCAAAAGGTGGTTGTTTTCCGATCCTGTTCAGAAATAGACCACACAGGAACCATTTAAGAGAGATTCGTCAACTCGTCCTCAGGGACTAATACCTTGGATCATACACAGGGTACCTCTCACAGGATGGGTGCTTGGTATCTGTGGGCTTCTCCCACCTTCCTAAGACAGCCTTATGAACACCAGCCTCTCTGCCCCTGCACAGTTGCCTCTTCAGGACAGGAGAGCTCCACCTCATCCAAAGTCAGGGCTTTACTGGCGCTCTTTTTCTTCTTCAGCACCTGTCACTTACTCATTTACTCACAAGAACAGTTAAAAACAAGAGAAACAGATGTTGTTGAGCTCATCAAACTGTGCACTTTTCTTCAGTTGAATCTCACTTAGCTTCAAATGGGAACAAGATGTTCTTTCTGCTATGGATGTTCTTCTACTGCTAATTTCGAATTCCTACAATTTCCCCAGGTCTCATTTCAATAAAAGGTGTAAGTCCCTAGTAAATGGTGTCTGTATGAGGGCAAAACCTTCCTTTCATGAAGAAGAGCCTTTAGGAATGGATACTTATTCCTTGATAGCAATTCACACTTCAAGAAAAAAAAAAACAATAGAAGTACAGACTTGTACACGGTGGGAAAGAATGAGTAATTTTCAAAATTTTTTTCCCCAGGAACCTCACTTTGCAACAATTGCTACGTGGTAGATTTTGATAGGTATCTCAGTCTTTAGGGTTTTTTTTTCCTAATGGCCTCAGTTTCTCATGCAGTCATTCTGGTCTTCCTATTATCTGCAGGTTTGACAGCTAGAGGAGAGGTTTTCAAAACATGAAGATTTTAGAGGAAGCACCCTAGGGTGTTCTTATTGTCTAATTCACCGGTGTCATAGGAATTCAAATCTAATATAATAATCTAAGGAATAATAGTTATTATTATTCAAGAACTCATAATAGTAGCAATCATTTACTAAACAATATGTGCAGAATCTGGATTAGAATTGTTCATTCAACAGATATACATGGAAAATATACTATTCACTAGGCACTGCTAAAAACTCTTGGAATAGAACTGTGAGAGAAACAAACAAAATTCTCTACCTGTATTGTGTGGTTGGCAGTCTCTAAGATGCTCCCCAAGGATCCCTTCTTACCAGTGTTCACCTAGTTGGGTAAAACCCTTCCCTTGAATGTGGGCTGGACCTAGTGACATACTTTAATGGAGTATGGCAAAAATGTCCCTCTAGAGATTGCAAACACACTGTGGCTTGCATCTGGGAATTCTCCCCCACTCTTGTGCTTTCTCTCTGAGGAAAGTGAGCTGTCATGTGGTAATTGTCTTGTGGAAAGATGTATGTGACAAAAAGCTAGGGGAGACCTCTGGCCAACACCCAAGGAAGAACTGAGTCCCTCAGTCCAATAGTCCACAAAGAAGTGAATTTTGCTAACAGCTGTCTGAGTGAACTTGGATATGTGTTTTTCCTGGAGCAAACCTCAGATAAGGTCATAACTATATAGCTATAAACTTGACTGAAATCTCATAAGAGACTGAACCGTAGGTATCTAGCTGCGCTGTGCCAGGAATACTGACACTCAGCAAATGTGACAAAATCAATTTTTTATGTTTGTTTTTTTATAAGCCACTATGTTTTCGGGTAAATTGATAGAATATGCCATGACAGATAATTAAAGGAGACAGAAGGGAGGTAAAGAAGAGACGTAAGTAGTACTGGAAATGGGGAGTAAGAAGGCGTCAAATTTAAATAGCAAGGTCACAAGATTTAGATAGTAACATATAAGCAAAAACCTGAAGGAAGTGAGAGGGTAAACTGTCATTGTATCTGGGTAACAAGTTCCTAGACAAAAAAAAGAAGAGTAAATTCAAAGGCCCTGAGGCAGAAGTAATTCTAGAAGACTAAAAAATGCAAGGACGCCAGTATGACTAAAAAGGAAGTAGTGAGAGAGAAATTACCAAGAACTGAGGTGATAAAGACAAGGAGAAGCCGTGTGTGTGTGTGTGTGTGTGTGTGTGCGCGCGTGCGCGCATGTATGTGCATTTTGGAGGGAGGCATAGAAATTTTGGTGCTGTTGGTTCATTGTAAAGACTATGGATTTTTATAACAGCAAGATTGAAAAACTTTTTATGTTTTTTAGTAATGATTATATCAGATGGGGAAGCCAATCTGAAGCACTGTTAAGGACATACAATGCATGTTAAATATTATTTAATTTACTCCTTAGAACCACGAGATACAGATAGCACTAACTATACCTTAAATGCAAATAATTCAGAATAGT
Organism: Prionailurus bengalensis; assembly: GCF_016509475.1. NCBI lineage: Eukaryota > Metazoa > Chordata > Mammalia > Carnivora > Felidae > Prionailurus > Prionailurus bengalensis. The sequence continues at coordinate 79,298,542 of NC_057355.1, forward strand.
GAGGGGACATGCCCAAGGCCATAAAGCTAAAGCAAGAATCACAATTTGAGCTCATGTTCTTTTGTCTCCAAACTGGAATCTGTATTTCAGAGTAATATCCACCATTATCTGCTCCTTCCCCCAGCATATGTAAAATGCTGAAAGATATACAAACTGCAAAGAAAAAGAAAGAACAAGCAACAAATAGGAAGAGATAGATAGGGAATGGAATTACCTAATTTTTCTACTCGTAGTAGTCAAGAAGTACTTCTTTGACCTCTTTTAAAGCTGGAAACATTACATGTGAAGAGCTCAGCCTATGTTACGTGACTTATCTAAAAATCACTGAAGTCAATAGAAGGGACAGAAATAGAACTTAGTTCTCTGAACTCTCAATTTCTTGTTGAACCGCCAGAGAACACGCCTTTCTATTAGTTCACCTGTGTAAGGTATTTTGCTGATGAAAAGTGCTATTACCTTGGAGCTTAAAAAAAAAAATAAGACAAAAAACATTTTTAAAACAATTATAATTGATTATGTCATCCTTGTACTTTAGCTGAAGTTCACCAAATTATAGTGTACTAATAAATGAAGATAGTACTTCGTTAAAGACTTCAGACATTTTCTGAAATGAATTGAAATTAACAAAAGGATCTAAAGGGTGAAATGCAAATCTTCTGTAAAGTTCTTTTCTAAAACTGTTCAAAAGCCCAAGTGATTAATACAGCAGATTAGTATGAATTTAAAACAACACAAGTGAACTTTGAAATCAAATAATGAAGAGTTTTCACAATTTTTTTTTTATGTCCAGACACTGTTAACTTATTACAACATAGATTTTGGCTGATAAATTTATTCTGTGTAGGAACACAGGAAAAAATGATCTCTAAGCTGAATAGGATACTATTTCTCTGATAAAATATTATTAGTGGATGGATACCTTTTGGTTTATTAGATAAAGCCTCTAAGTAATAATACCTAGTAGGTACAGGCACTGGGTGTAACTCAGGACATACATCGCTTCTAATCTTTCCAAACAATACTAAAAATATTAGCTTTGTTTAGACAATTGAGAAAATGAGGATCAGAAAAAACCATCACACAACCAATAAATGGGAAGGCAGGATTTCTGGCCTGCTGACTTAACCACCAACGTCCATACATTTCAGCTAAGGTTTTTAGTTAGAGAGTAATAACTCTGGGTGATTTCCTATTTATTGTGTGCACATGCGTGTGTTTCTGTGTTTGTGTGTGTGTATATATATATATATATATATGAGAGAAAGAGAAAAGACCTTAAAATATCTGAATTTTAAGTACCTGTTTATATCTCCTCTGTCTCAGGTATAAAACACAAAGTGGTAATCAAAAGATGTTGCCTGGACCTATCTATCTGGATTATTCAGCTCAGCCTTTCATGACGTTTTGTTGCCTCATAGACACCTACTCAAAATGTCCTCCAAGAAAGCCTCCTTTAAGTAAGTCAGTCAAGGTACTAGTGAATTTCATTCGTTGCTGATTTTAGCCTCAATCTTACTTGGTGGATGTTGCTCTTTGATGCTTTGAAAACCTTTACCATTTAAAAATCCTCTGTATCATTACTATGATTCAAACTACTGTGTCAATATTGTTACTATTGTTTTATTTTTTTAAGTTTATTTATTTTTGGGAGAGACAGAGACAGAGTGTGAGCAGGGAGAGGGGCAGAGAGAGAGAGAGGGACAGAATCTAAAGTAGTCTCCAAGCCCAAAACAGGCTCGAACTCACCAGCTTTGAGATCATGACCTGACCTGAAGTCAGACGCTTAACCGACTGAGCTACCCAGGTGTCTCTATTACCATTATTAAAATCAAAAGAAGGCTGAGCTACCCAAACAGAGTGGCTCAGCTGTAAGCCATTACCCCTCCATTTGTTGTTTTCTCTTCAGAGACCTCATAGCATTTCCAAAATTATCTTCCACTCTAGTCCTACACACACTTCTTAACTACATGGCTTCCCTGTGGGAAAGGTTAACTGAATAGTCAATTCCCCGAGCTATTTTTCATATTAAAATTTGAAAAATTGAAAAATTTTATTTACAGGACCCAGGGCAATGACGGAGGTAATAGAGGTCCCAAAACTGTTTGCTGGATAAATGGGATAATTTAATGCAAATAAAGTATTTGCTAGGAATCGAGGTTTCGTTTTCTTTGTAAAACTTTTCTGCAAAAACACTAAGCTCAATCTCCCCATACGGAGGACAGCTTTTAGAAAATGGGAGCTTTCTCATATCTGAAGACAGTATCTGTTTCTTCCAGGCCCACTTTACATGGCGGTCAGAAGTGGGATCTGAAGGAGATGAACCCCTAAGGAATTAAGGATCCTGGCACGGGAGGCTCCCTCTGGAGCCCTTTGTCCCTCCACTTTTGCCCTTTAGTTCAGGAAGCTCCCTATCAGAATTGGGCTCCCTCCTTTTGGTTGAGCTCTCCAACTTTAGTAGGAATTTCAAGGCTTCATCCTCTCTGTTTAAAGTCTTTGTCCCTCTGCTAAACACTCATTTTTGTTTTTATTTTTCAACATCTGGCTCAGAATACTGGGACCTCAATCTGCTAGATTCTTCCAAGAGGGTCCTCCTTCCTAGGACCTTGACCGATTTTATGTTTAAAAACAAAGATTACCCTGGGGTGCCTGGGTGGCTCAGATCATGATCTCAAGGTTAATGGGTTCAAGCCCTCTGTGGGGCTCTGCATTGATAGAGAAGAGCCTGCATAGGATTTTCTCTCTCTCCATTTCTCTCTCTGCCCTGCCCCCCACTCTCTCAGTCTCTCAAGTAAACTTAAAAAAAAGTTCCCCCTTCATACACATTTTTAACTAATTGAACTGACTTAACCAAAAATATATTTTAATTCCAGTGGCCATTATGAGGAAATTTCAATCTTCCCAAACTTGCTTTTCTTAGAACCAGGTAAGACAAGATCGCTAAAATAAAACAAACACATGCCTGATAGAAACCTATTTCAATTGGTATCTTGAGGCTTCCAAACATATTCAGGTCACTAAAGTCACTTCTTTACAAAATACTGTTTCTAAATTAACAGAGTCAAACAATTGGAAAAAGAAAAGAGATAGGAAAGCATCAGAACTCTAGCCCTTTCCCCTCCATCACTAACATCTTTTTCCCCTACTACATCTTCCGTTTAGTCAAAGATTTTCCCGAGGTAACTGAGGATTCTGACAGATTTACTAAAGAATTTAAGAGAGTCATGCACACTCACCCACCAGAGTTCTCAGATTTATACCGGCTAGTTCACCTGCTTGTTGGAAGGGGCGGAGTCCAAACCCACATCCAACAAGGGAAAAAGCAACCAATACCATGCCTTGTTATGTGATCAGGTTCAGCAATCACTAAATGACTTCACGTGGCAATCTAATCCCTGGGGCTTTCCCAAACCCTTTTGACAGGACTAAGATTCAGGCTCATACTCAGAAGCCCAGTGAGCCCATGCATGATTATTATAGCCAGTGCCAAATTCTTTTTAAGAAAAATTGTGGCCTTCCTATGGGTGTTGAATCCACTTGGATAACCTTCAACTCTACGTTCATTAACAGGCTAAACTGACCTCTCTCCCTTCTAGTTCAAAAGACCAGGATGGAATGGAAAACTGTGTCCACACTAGATTTAGTTAATTTAGCAAATCAGCTTGCCTGCCCTCTAGATGATTCAACTAAAAGGAAAAATACTATAGTCCTTAATTTTCAATTCCAACAAAAAAGGAGGCTCCTAAACATATCAAACTTTCCTGGTCTTTGTTAATACTGTAAAGAGCCAGGACACTGGCCTACTTGCAGGACTCTAAGGAACTACAGGGGCTTTTCTCAATCTTTCTTCTCAACCGGTTTAGAAAGACAACCCTCCAGATTGAGAATGAATCTTACCAACATTGGAGATATATATATAGTCTTGGTGCTCAATAACACTATTAAACAGTGCCTCAGAACTAACAGCACCTCAGAACTAACAGCACCTGAAAACTAACTAACATGGTTCTTACTTCCTCCACCCCTGTTCATTTATTGGGCTGAAATTTCTTAGAGGAATATCATGGCAGACTTTATTTCTTCTGAAAGGGGAAATAATTCTCGAATTTGAGAGTGACGCCAAAATAGTCAAGCAGGTGAAGCAAATGAGCCTTCAACATGTTTTACTGGTTCCATCTCTGACAACACTAAAGCTAATTTTAAGGATGCTATTTGTGCCTGTTGGGTCAGCTGTAAGGCCTAAAGCCTCTAAAAGATGGTTATAAGGCTCGGGGCCTCATTATCCTGCACTAGTATCTCTGGTCACCTCACTGTTCCAAATTTCTATACTTCCTTAGCCTCCATCTCCACTGAAAGCAAATTTTTCATTGTGATTTATTCACGTACCACCTTCTCTAGCATCCGTGTGGATAAGACCAGCAAATATCTCTGCCTTTACTTGAGAGGGGAAAAAAATCCTTCCTATTTCTTATCAACTTTAAAAGCTATTTGGATGTGTAGGCCTCTTTACAGAAAGATAGCATGCACCTGTTAAGCTTTTAACTTTAAGAAACAACAGAGTCCCCAAGCAGAAATTGCAGTTTGCTAAAACTCACGATCCATATTGGGACACCTAATCTCAGAAAAAGGGCTACATTTAGATCATGGCATCCTGAACTTCCCAAAACTCAAACTAAGAAAAAAAAAAGACATGACCCTATTATTTTGGAAGATCAAGATGCCTTAGCCTTTAAAGCCCTAAAAGAAAGCTTGATAAATCCCCCTACTCTTGGATCAGCTTCCCTTTTCCCTTTTTGTATTTCAAAAGGCAGGAAACAGCCTTGGTGTACTCATGCAAAAACAAGGGGTCAGCCATCAATCCATAGCCAACAGCTAGACCTCACGGCACCAGGATATCCCCCTTCAGAGCCATTCCCATCAATGCCCTTTTAATTAAGATCACTAAAAAGACATTTCTGGAATCCCCTATAACCATCTTTGTTTTTGTTGTTGTTTTAGTTGAACATCTTATTCTGGAATATACTTGCAAAGATATGTGAACACATGCACGCGCAATTCGATAATGATAATAAAATAAATATCCACATATCCACCACCAGGTTAAGAAATGGCACTTGCCTAGTGCCTTAAGAGTACCCTGAGTTGTACCCCTCTGATAATGTTTTTGAAATTGAAGTATAGTTGACACACAGTACTACATTAGTTTCAGGTGTACACAGTGATTCAACAGATTTATACTTTTGCTATGCTTACCACAATGCTTACCACAATGCTACCACAAGGCCACCCTATAATACTATTACAATATCATTGACTATATTTATTATGCTGTGCCACTTATTCCCATGACTTACTTACTGCCTAACTGGAAAACTGTACCTCATGCAGTAGAAGCTCTTCTGAATTCTCATTATTCTCAACACCTTTTTGCAACTGTTTGTCATACAACTTTCTCTCTGTAATAATCTTAAAAATTTGTTTTTAAATGTTTACTTATTTTTGAGATCGAGAGAGACAGAGTGTGAGCTGGTAAGGGCCAGAGAGAGAGGGAGACACACAATCTGAAGCCGACTGCAGCCTCTGAGCTGTCAGCACAGAACCCGACACAGGGCTCAAACCCACAAATGGGAAGATCATGACCTGAACCAAAGTCGGATGCTTAACCAACTGAGCCACCCAGGCACCCCATCTCTCTGTAATAATCTTAACCCTGCCACCCTTCTTCCCTCGTCTATGGACAACCCTCCTGATGACTGTTTGACTCAGACAGATTACCTCTTGATAATGTTTTTCTTGGTTTACCAATGGCTCTTATTTAAAAGGTGAAAATGGTAAATATTATGCTGCCATAATGGTAAATAGTATTCCATTGCAACTCTATGAAGTTTTTGAGAGAGCACCTTTGTCCTCAGCTACCTCAGCCCAAGTGGCTAAGTCATACACCCAAGGTTGGGCCTCCATTTAGCCAAAGGCAAAACTGCAAATATCTATACTGACGGTATGACATTGGAGTAGGTCATGCTTTTGGAATGGTATGGAAACATTGAGGCTTCCTCACTTCCAGTGTGGACAAAATTAAAAATACCCTTTATGTCTAGGAATTGTTAGGTGTCATAAATTTACCAGCTGCCTTCATCATTATTGAGGCTGCTGGGCACTCCAAACTTGATTCCCTGGAGGCTAAAGAAAACCACCTCATTGATATCTCCACAAAGAACACTGCTCTCAAAGAAACCAATGACTTCTGTCATAGTCCAAAGGGATGCTCCCCCAAGTGATAATCTATGAAAATTGACTAGAGATGTCCAACAATTGGCCCCAGAAAAGGAAAAACAATATTGGAAACTTAATAACTGTTGATTCAATTTAAACAAGAAAATTCTGGATTGGGCCAAATAATAATCCAGTCTTGCCAGAGATTCTAAAGTTCCCATTACTGACTACTATACACTGGCCTACTAATACAATGATAACCTTTATGAATCAGTATTTGTGGGGAAGTATTAACAAGGCACAGAGTGCCTACTTTGATTTCCCCACCTGCCTGAAGTAGAATTTAGGAAAACCTGTCTGCACTGCTCCTAGACACTTTAAATTGCCCAATGGACCATTCAAGTTTTGGTAAATGAACTTTGTATAGTCTTCCCATGGGTATAAAAATGTCTTGTTAATGGCTTGTATCTTTTAAAATTTCATCCGGGGCGACCTCACCCCCTCAAACTTCACAGTGACTGCAGAATTCATTTCACTAGTCAGTGCTTTAATAGATCAGTGCTATTTGGCCAATATCATGACACTTTCACTGCACCTACCACTCTCAATCCTCTGGGCTAGTTTAAAACACTAATGATATTATTTAAGGTTTGTAGAGATGCTCCAAATACCCTGGCCAAAGGCACTGCCATTTCCTTCCAGTGTACCCTTTTTGGAACCCATAAACTCCCACCCTTTGAGATAATCACAAGATGCCCAATGCACATGGCCCCTGATCTTTTGATCCACAGCTGGCAAAATGGGATATACTTCAATATTGCAAACGCTTCCTTGAGAATAATCATACTTTAGTAGAACAGTCTTTCCTCCACATGCTTCCAGAAGACAAAGATCTTAAACATTATACCTAGAGTCTAGAGAGTTTGTCTACTGAAAAAGATACCTCTAGAAAGACTCTCTTCAACTTCATTAAAAAGGAATCAAGCCTTGTGCTATGAAACTCCAAGGAATAGATTCTTGGATTCATGTGTCACATCTGAAAAGAGCATCAAAACCTGACTGAGTCTACATAGCAACTGGTAACCTGAAAATAAAGATTTCCATGAACTGAAGCAACAACAGCTGAAGGAGATAGCTTTCCAAAGATGACCAGATCAGGCTTACATACCTTTTTCTCACTGTTGCTTTCCATCTTAATGCCCACTTCTCTTTCTTGGACCAATCTGTTGCAATAGGGGGACAAATTTTTGATCTTTAAATAAGTTACAATAAAATCTGATCTGTCCATAATGTTGTAGATACCTTTATCTTCAATCCATTCCTCTGCACTCAAGAGAAACATAAGCAAGCTAAATCTTCTTTTCAAGTCTTGCAGGAAAGATCCCTTTAGTCTGAGATGGTTCCTTGCAGAATGCATACTCCTCATCTTATTCTGTAGAATCATTTTAGGTTTTGTATCTGTTGACTGCCAAATTCTGTAGAAACAATGTGCCAATAGGGTGACATTAGCTCAGTGTTTTGAGATGATATCCATCCAATGCTTAAGATATAGATCTCAGATAGGGAATGCCTGAGAGTTCTCCTTCCTACCCTTTCTCATTACTCAGTCATGGCCCCATCAGTTTCTAACCTGTGCACTTTATTTCCAGTGTGGGACATGACAACCAGGAAGGGTCCTTTCTGGCAACAAGGGTTCAAACCACTTTAGTAAACAAAACCACTGAATACAAAAACCAAACCAAACCAAACCAGACAAAACAAAGGAACAAAAACCAAACAAACAAAAAAACAAAACTGACTCTTGATCAGTGACATTTTCAAAGAAAGATCTTGATCAAAAAAGGAGAAGTGTGAAAATAAATAAAGGAAGCCTCCTTTAAAATGGATTCAGGAACCTTGGCCACAGCAACTTCTTACTCAACATGTCTCCCGAGGCAAGGGAAACAAAAGCAAAAATGAACTACTGGGACCTCACCAAAATAAAAAGCTTCTGCACAGTGAAGGAAACAATCAGCAAAACTAAACAGCAACTGACAGAATATGAGAAGATACTTGCAAACGACATATCAGATAAAGGTTTAGTATCCAAAATCTGTAAAGAACTTATCAAACTTAACACCCAAAAAACAAATAATCCAGTGAAGAAATGGGCAAAAGACAGGAATAGATACTTCTCCAAGGAAGACATCCAGATGGCTAACCGACACATGAAAAAATGCTCCACATCACTCATCATCAGGGAAATACAAATCAAAACCACAATGAGATACCATCTCACACCTGTCAGAATGGCTAACATTAACAACTCAGGCAACAACAGATATTGGCGAGGATGCGGAGAAAGAAAATCTCTTTTGCACTGCTGGTGGGAATGCAAACTGGTGCAACCAGTCTGGAAAACAGTCTGGAGGTTCCTCAGAAAATTAAAAATAGAACTACCCTATGACCCAGCAATTGAACTACTAGGTTTTTATCCAAGGGATACAGGTATGCTGTTTTGAAGGGGCACATGCACCCCAATGTTTATAGCAGCACTATCAACAATAGCCAAAGTATGGAAAGAGCCCAAATGTCCAATGACTGATGAAAGGATAAGTAAGATGTGGTATATATATATATATATATATATATATATATATATATAATATATGTATATGTATATACACACACACACACACACACACACACAATGGAGTATTACTCGGCAATCAAAAAGAATGAAATCTTGCATTTGCAATAATGTGGATGGAACTAGAGGGTATTATGCTAAGTGAAATTAGTCAGAGAAGGACAAAAATCATATGACTTCACTCATATGAGGACTTTAAGAGACAAAACAGATGAACATTAGGGAAGAGAAGCAAAAATAATATAAAAACAGGGAGGGGGGACAAAACATAAGAGACTTAAATATGGAGAACAAACAGAAGGTTACTGGAGGGGTTGTGGAAGGGGGGTTGGGCTAAATGGGTAAAGAACATTAAGAAGTCTACTCCTGAAGTCATTGTTGCACTATATGCTAACTTGGATATAAATTTAAAAAAATAAATTAAATTTTAAAAAATGTCCCATTAAAAATTAAATTAAAAAAAATGGAGTCAGGAAGCCCTGAAGGGAGAGCTCTCACACACTACCACTCGCTGTTAAGAAACATACCTTTCGTTCCCCAACAGGAAGAAGATTATTTTACCTACTCCAGCAGGAGGAAGGAAGAATTTCTCTTTGCCCACAAACACCACCACACTCAGCCAATGAGAAGCCATCATAGATCCCTTCCATAGTCCTCCTTTCTTCTATAAAAGCAAGCTCCTCTCCCCTGTTATCCTGACTTGCCTATGTTTCGCCATAATGTTTGCATGTCCTGAGTTAAAATTTTCTGCTTCTCCCAAGTAAACTCTTTGCTGGTACAATAGCTGGCTTTTTTGCTTTTTTAAGGTATTGTATTATATATAATATCATATTATGTTTTGCAGCAGAAAACTTTTTGGTTATATATGTATTTATGTATGTATATGTACATATATATCCCCCAAATTATTCCATTTGGATGGAGAAGAGAGTAAGCTAGCAAGATCTCTTACTGTTTGAAACATAAGGTTTCTTGTACTCTTTTTGGTATAGGATTCTCACCCCAATGGTTCTCAAGGGTAATTAAATTACAGAAATTAGGGTAATGGAAAACTTTTGGGCATGGAAATACATATAATGTTGTCTTATTAATTATATCATTACTTACAAAGTTATCGAAAATCTCTTCACCACTATGCCCATCCCCCATCTTTGTCATATTTTTTGAGAACAGGGTCAGATTGAGAGAAGATTAGGCAATTTGGGCCTATAAAAAATCTTAATATCTCCCTGAATTGAATCTTGAATCTCTAAATTCAATCTTAAATTAAGCCAATTTTATATTCACATATTATAAACCATGTCCAAAAATATCTCCTATAATTCTAGCAATTAGTAGTTTCTTTCTTCTTTTACATTTTTCTTAGAAATTAAGGGGCAATGACTACTGGGGTGCTAAGTCCTGGAAAATTAACTCTCCCTGACTTTTGTGTATTTGTTCCCAAGTTTCTTCTTAGTCTATGGCATTCCTTAGATTGATTCTCACTTAGCTACAGACAATAATCAATCTCCTTTCTTTTGTTGACTTCTTTTCAAGCTTCACTTCCTGAGAAGAGCAGTCTAGAAAGCCAATAAGCCTACTAGAAGAAAATGAACACCCAACACATATTCTATTTTGAATGAACAGGGTTTAACCCAACTGTGACCACATTGGTTACATAGCAATTGTGGAAGGACAGCATATAGTCCTGAAAGACATATAGCCTGATATAGTAAAAGAGGACAGAATCAATTCTGTTCCTAAGATGACTTGGTAGGAGTCTACCTAAAATCCTCTATCTTTATCCACCTGGTGACATCCTGCTATCCTTCAGGATGAATTCATCCTTCATATGAATTGCTTTTGCAGCCTCTCCCAGCCCTCCCCCAGACTCAGTTAATAGCAAGTGTTTCTTCTGTGCTGTCACTATTCTTTGTATACATATTATTATATGTCTGCTAGCCCCATTGACTGCAATCATTCTATTGAAAGAACCATGTTATTCGATTTCATTCAATATATATATTTTAAAGCAAGAAGAGTGGGGAGGATGAGGCACAGAAGAAGAAAGACATAAAGAAGGGAAACAAGGAAGGAAAGATAGAAGGAAAACATACTAGGATTTGGGCTGGAATACTGTGTTGTCTGTTTTCAGGACTTTGGCACATGTTTTTTTGTGTGATTTGTCTCTATAACCACAACAACTAATAAATTTTGGAGGAACATATGTTTCAAAAGGTCCACTGATACTAGTTCACTGATTAGAAATTATTAGAGTGCAAACAAAAAAAATACGTAACTTATTTGTTGTTGTTTTTCTTTGATAGTCCTTATATTATGATGGATAATGTCAGCACTGAAGACTGTTACATAAATTTAAACAAAGCCTGTGTCATTAAAAATTCACAACAACAAATTTGGAAAGTAAAAAATAGCTTAACACATTTGGTTGGAATAAAAATTATGCTTTATGTATATATATTGGAAATTTACATTGAAAATTTATTCTCCCTATTGGATAGGAATAAAACATTTTGATTTAACAGAAATGATTAATCAAACAGTAGTTATAATGGCTGAAGCATTAATTATTGGTACAGTCACAGGGAACACGAATCCTTGTTCTTCTATTTGTTTACTCATCTACCTATATTTAGTAGGTTGAATGCATTAATGGATTGTCTCCACTTAAGGTGCCCCCATTTTGTTCTAATCTGAATCTATTTGACCTTTTAAGTCAGACTTTTCTCTGTCCAGCTCATTTATGTTGCTTTTCCAATCCAGTTACAAACCAATTTATAATCCAAAGAGAACGCTCTTCCTGTAAGGCCTGAAGACTAATATTGTAATGTATTCTGAATTGTCCCACATTTAAAACATTCTCAATCCTTTTAATACCTATGCAAACTTTTATACTAATAGTTTACTTTTATTATAAAATGTATATTCTTTCTTTTTATGTATCAAGTACATCATTCATATGTTTACTTTTCTTCAAACTAGAATGTGTTACAATCTGTTTCTACTTAGCATGTGATAATAGCACAGAACGCAGCACCAGATAAAGGAACAAAATGAAGGAGAAAGTTGGCATTTATCCAGTTTATTTGATTACTCTAGAATGTTGGTCTGTATAATTCAATCTCCATAGTTTTATTTTTTTTTAACACTTGATTTATATAGTTCAATCATCTGCTAATTGTTAAGCAGATAATCATCTTTTATTTTAAAGCAGCAAAGGTCTTCAAGGCACTGGGTTTAATTTTTATCAGGATAAATTGTGATAGTTTTAATGTTTAAACAGTGACAAAATTGTTTAAAGCGTCATAGAAAAAATCAAAGCCCTGGGGAAGCTATTAACGATTTAGCTTTTCCAATGCATGTGATAATATGAATTCTACTTTCCTAAGATAATTTTATAGATGTGTTTAATAATATGAGACCATCTCAGTTGCCAGTGGGCATCTCTGCTATGTGTCCTTGACTCTATCATCTGACATTATCACCACATGTACAGGTCTTTCACCAGGCCTTAAATAGTTTGTTCTATCAGCCAATTTATACACAGGCTGATTGGCTTAATTAATGAAAACAGAATGAGTAGAAAAAGTTAATATAGACTCCTACGGAATGTCAAACTTTCAAATAACTTACTAATTCTGAGAGGAAGAAAAAGTGGTTTAAATTCTAGTTACACTTAAAAAAAAACAACTTTGATTCTGGACAAGACACTTCACATCTATGGACTACAACTTCCTAAGGTATTCTGTAAATGGGCTGTGCTTTAAATCTTTAAGTTTCCTTCTGGATCTAAAATTATTTGTTGTATTATAAAGCATCATATTATATCATATCACACTATATTGACAATTCACTCATTCAGGAAATAAGGATGTTGTCCTGAACTATAAATAATTATACTTAAGCACATTTTGAAATTTGATGTAAGAGCATCAGTAACAAACATGAATTTAACAATATTTAAATAAGCTGTATTTCCAACACCTTTCTATAATCATCTGATCTGATCTCAAAATACCTATCAAACATGTTTTGCTATTATCCACATTTTGTGGATGAGGAAAGTGAGGCATGGAGAAGTTAGTATCAGACTTCAAAGTCTACACTGTCTGCATCTTGGATCACAGATATTGTTTGCGACAGTTTGTCCCTGCAGCCCACTGTTTTGAAATCTACCAACCAGGCTGTCACCATTAAGAAGGATGGCAGGGCCACCTTTTCCATAGAGAGGAAATATTTCTAGCAAACTTTCCTAGCTTCATGGTACTAAAGTACTCTTCACTCATGAATGCAAAGAGGCCAGCCCACAGGGCAACAGTTCTTTCCCAGATTTCTGAAGGGACAATTCTTCAAATTAGCAGATACAGAATCTGACTTTGGTGCTCTATCATGCATAAAAGGTCAAAAGAAAGAAAGACTTCATTTTCCGCTGGATAGTTTTTCAAGTTTACATTCTCTTTTAGAGTTTTTCCTTTAAAAGCCAAAAATTACGGGTAACTTTTACTTTCAAATATCAGTGCCTTCATTCTTTGATTGCCTTGGAAATATTATACAGCTAATACTTTTATGTGTTTTGAATGAATTCTCTGTCTCCTAAATATTGTCTTTCCTGGATTATAGGTTGGGATCAAGTCATAGAATTTATAAATTACAATTGGGGAGGGTGGATTCAACCTAAGAGTTAAATGTAGAAAAACATAAAATTTCTCATTTTTGTTATGTTGAATAAATTGAGTGCTGTATATTGATGATCTAAATATACATGTAATTACTGCTTTAATTATACATGTGATTGCTGCTTAACTTTATTATACATTGTTACCATGGAACTGAGAGATTTTAATTTTAAAGAACATTTTATATTAATTTCTCTTCATTTTACGAATTTCTTTCTTAGCAGCATGTTTAAGAAAAAAATGCCACATCTATTGTGGCATTTATATAGTTGTATACATAATGATCATTTAGATTCTATTTAATGTTCTTATAATATTGAAGAAAGTTTTCAGCTGTGTAAAGAATTGTTCTAATTTCCAAATGAGATTTAATATTCACCATTTCTTTCTAATTGTAAACACTGAAAACTGGCTCTACAGGGGCATATTTTTCCATACCATATTGAAAAGGTCTGGTGTTCAGAAATGCATTCACATTCAGGTGAATATATGACATATAATTAGCTATATTTTCCACCAAGATGGTATTATTTATGAAGGATGATTTGGCATTGGACAGATTTCTTACTCTCATTCAGAAGTAAATATCTCCCCTACCCATATGCTTTTCCCACTTCATAAGAACCAAAGTTCTACCTTGTAGAACTTGTTCTAATGGACCTACATATATAAATTATGCTTTGAAAGAACTCCCGGGGTGTCTGAGTGGCTCAGTCGGTTGAGGTTGAGCGTCAGACTTCCGGTTCAGGTCATGATCTCATGGTTCATGGGTTTGAGGCTCGTGTCAGGTTCTGTGCTGACAGCTTGGAGCCTGAAGCCTGCTTTGGATTCTGTGTCTCCCTCTCTCTTTGCCCCTCCCCTGCTTACATTCTCTCTCTCTCTCTCTCTCTCTCTCTCTCTAAAGTGAATAAATGTTTAAAGAATTAAAAAAAGAAATAACTCCCATTATCTTTTTTAATAGCTAGTTTTTCTCCACCAATAATAGAAACTAAATTATTGGCCAAACTTTCAAGGTCAAGAGCAAGCAGAGAGCCCAGATAGCTGGGGAGACCTTGCAGAAGGGTAACACAGACACTATTGGGTAACAAGCCCATGGCAGTTCCCGCACTTGGCTCTGCCCCATGGCTTAAATCCTTCAAATGAGTTCCTTTCTGTATTTTATTTCACGTGTGTGGTGCAAATATAAGGCTGCAATTGGATGCTGTTACCTTGCCTGCCATTCACAGGAGGGAGACTTCCCTCCTGAACTGTGATGTAAAGAGTGAGCTCTATAATCACTGTTTCTTTTATCCTTATTCCATGAAATTCACATTTTTCTTCTCCATTCTGGACTGTTGGCACCTTCCTCTCTCTAGGAATACAGTGCTGTCCTTCCTGTTTCTGCCTTTGGCTGCTTTCCCAATAGGAGAAGATAGAATTAGCACATACTCCCTGAGGAGCATGGGAGGGGACTCAGCAGGGTGCTTCCTCAGTCCCTTCAACCACTGGCAGGGAGTATTCACTAAGGCACCCCTGGAACCAGCTAACACTGTATTTTGTGATGAGTAGTACCAGTGCCTCTGTATTCATGTACAGCCAGCTAAGGGAAATAATACACAAATATTAATTATTTAGAGATAATAATATGTGTACAGCTCTTGATCTGTGTGTACAACTCCCATTGATATTCCATTAAGAAAACAAAAACACATTCACAGTCAGTGTTTGCCCAACTTATTTTTAAAAAAGTGTGGGTGTCTGCTAAAGGGAAAGGTATAAAGAATCACTGCTTAATAAAAACACATGCCTGTGTATAATTTTAATAGTCAAAGTTAGACTATAGCCTTAAGTGTTTTGCATGCTATTAATGAGAAATAATGCTAAACTACTACTTTTTCTGTGTAAGCAAAATATCCAAATTAAATGAATAAATTTGACCAAGTTTTGCTTACATCGTCTAGATCTGCAGAATAATCAAGAGGAAAGAAAGTGAGTTATAAAATAATTATACATAGAATTGGACAACAAATCATACGGAGAAGGTTTAATATACTTTTTCCAATGGTATGGGGTGGCTGTATTTCTAAATGGTGTAGCTTATTTTTCATCTCTCCCAGGTTTACTTCCTGGGGATAGTCAATGGGATTTCTAAATACAGTGGTGTCCTATGATTTTCCCCTCTGCTAACACTGGTAGAGGCTTCTCTAGACATTCCTACTAGACCGATTTGTGATAGCTCCATTTCACATCTCTGTTTCAGTACAATTCCATGCTGATAGATCTCTCTGGAGAGAAGAATGTGGCAAAGAGGCTTCTGACATAGCTGGAACACAACTAACTAAATTAATTAATTAATTGTTTGTGGTATTAAATAATGTTGGAGAGGTTATGGAGGATCAGGTGATGCAGGGCCTTTAGACTATGGTAAGCTCTTCATTTTTCATGCTGTGTGAAGTGGCAAGCAAATGGAAAATGTGGAGCCTAGAATTGATTATCTCCTGATTTTTTCACCCTGGCAGTTCTCAGAAGTGATTATAAAGGAGTATGGTCAGATGAATAATTGTCCTCCCAAAAGATACCCAGGTTCTAATCTCCAGAACCTGTGAATGTTACTTTTTATGGCAAAAGGGATTTTGCAGATGTGCTAAAACTAAAGATTTTGAGATGGGGAGATTATCCCGGATTATCAGGGTGAGCCAATATAACCACAACATATTTATAAGAGGGAGGCAGGAGATCAGAGTGAGTAGTAAACTGATGTGACCATGGAAACAAGAAGGGGTGACACAAGGAAGGGGTCATGAGGCAAGGAGTGCAGTTGGCTTCTAGAAGCCATAAAAGACAAGGAAATGGATTCTTCTTCCAGATCCTCCAGAAGGAATCAGCCCTGCCAACATCTTAACTTTAGCCCAGTTAAAACTAATTTTGGACTTAACGATCTCTAGAATGGTAAGAGAATACATTTACGTTGTTCTAAACCACTAAGTTTGTGGTCATTTGTCAAGGCAGTCACAGGAAATGAACCAGGGAGCAAGGATACCACCTGGAAGGCCAGCTAAGAGTCTTGAGTCTGGGGACTGAGATGGTTTGCACTAAAGTGACAATGGTGGAGGGGGTGAGAAGAGGTGAGATCCAGGATTTGTTTTGAAGACTTCCTGGTTGGATTTGATAATGAATTGGATATGGAGTGTGCAAGGAAGACAGGAATCAGCGATGATTTTAACAATTTGGGCCTGAGCAACTGGTGGGGGGAGATTTCTATGGCCAAGATGGCGAAGACTGGGGAGGTCATGAACAAACACTGATTTGTGTGCCTACTAAGTCCCAGGCATTGTTCGATGGATGTGGAGGTAAAGATAGACATGCCTTCACAAAATTTGCAATCCAGTATAGTGTTTCTCAAGTGTGCCCCCTGGAACACCTACATCAGAATCACCAGGGTGGAGGAGGATGCTTAATAATACAAAATTTTTAGACCTTAACCATAGAGAATACATTAGAATCACTTGACTTAGGGCCCAATGCTATGCTTTCTTGCCTCCCCCCCCCCCCCATCTCTGGATTAAATTTTTATTTACCAGTTTCACAGGTGTTCAATGATTACAAAAGTAATATATTTTCTTTGTAACATGCCCATAGTTTACTGAAAAGCATAAAATAAATCCCTTGTAATTCTATCATTCAGTGAATAACAGCTGGTAATTTCAGTGTGCAGCCTTTCAGACTTTATATGCACATACACACATATATGCATATTACAGAAAGAAGGAATCATAGTTTAATAATGCCATTTTTACTTGATGATGGTCTTTTTAAATTTTTTTTATTGTTTATTATTTTTGAGAGAGAGAGAGAGAGAGAGAGAGAGAGCAAGCTGGGAAGGGGCAGAGAGAGAGGGAGACACAGAATCGGAAGCAGGCTCCAGGCTCTGAGCTCTCAGGACAGAGCTTGACGTGGAGCTCCGACTCACAGACTGCAAGATCATGACCTGAGCTGTAGTCGGCCACCCAAATGACTGAGCCACCCAGGCGCCCCTGATGATGATCTTTCTAAAATAAAGCTATTGTGTTTATGAATAGTCTCGTTGAATTCTATTTTATGGACATTGCCCAATATCATAAACTTGTACCCAGTATTTTAGCCTTTTGATCCCCTTTACTCATTTCTCCCACCCTTCACCCCTACCTCTGGCAACCAATCTGTTCTCTATATCTTGGAGCTTGTTTTCTAGCAAGCTCCTCAGAGCTTCTCATATTCACGAGGTTTGTGGAATACTGATCTAGTGGCTCTTTATTATTTTAATTTTATTTTAGAACACTTGGTTTTCTTTTATTGGGATGCAGACATATCATTAACAGGTTTATTACAAAGGTACTGTTTAGCTCTCCAATGCAACAGGGTTTTTGTTTTGTCTTTTGTGTGTTGGAGCAATGGAAGAAGCAAAAGGAATTAAGATATACAACTACCTGCTAAAATGATATTGCTCAGGGTGGAATTAGCAGAAATGTGAACAAGGCAGCAGATACGTGATTAGCTTGGAAGAAAGTGATGTGGAAACTGCAGAAGGTTTGAGCAAGATAGAACTGTTTTCATGTGGGGCAAAAAAAAGGGAGAATAATAATGTGAGGTTAGGGGATATGTGTGATCTAAATATGCATAAATCTGAGTGGGTTTTTTTCCCCTTATTCAGCTCCATTGTACTTTTAGTCAATTGCAAAACCGAATACCAGAAAATGCCCCTTTGTATATGTTAGCCCCACACTAACAACTAAGAGGTAGGTAGGTGGTGGTGGTGACAGCTGCTGATGGAAATGGGGTTGAGATCATAGGATTCCTTGTTACCCTTGTTGTACAGATGAAATAGTAAAGCTAAAGAGAGAGATAATGCAATATATTTATAACATTGCCATCATTTAAAAAAAACAACCTAATATTCTGGTTTAGTATAATGTGAACAAATCCTTTCTCAAATTGATATATTATTGCATATTATGTTGCTCTAGATTGAGAGTATCTTAATATTTTTCTGTGGCTTTTTTTTTCATTACATAAGAGTATGAAGTGGCATGAAAAACTTGAAATTCAAATCTGACATATTAGGTAATGATTTACTTTGGGACATCATGATGATTTTTTTTCTGTAGCTATTTTTTTTTAAATGAGGGCTTAGGGGAGCCTGTTTAGTCAGTTAAACATCCGACTCTTGATTTTGGCTCAGGTCATGATCTCACAGTTTGTGAGGTTTGTGAGTTCAAGCCCCATCTTGGGTTCTGTGCTGACAGTGCAGAGCCTGCTTGGGATTCTTTCTCTCTCCTCTCTCTCCATTCCTCCCCTGCCTGTGCTCTCTCTTCCTCTCAAAATAAATAAATAAACTAAAAAAAATCTTTTTTTAAAAAATGAGGGCTTAAAACAGCCATTAGTGAAAAAATAGGTAGCACTTCCCAGTGGAAAAAAAAAATGATACAAAAAAAAATGTGTTAAGATGAGAGACTGATTTACAGATAGCTGGTAAGAGCCCTACAAACCAACTTTGTGCCTAATGTTCTGAAAAAAAAAATTCTACATATCTTTTCCTTGACACTTCAAACTCTAAACCTGGTTCATAATCTGGATTTGTTTAAAGTTTATCAAGTACTTACTATATGCTAAACACTGTGTTAAGCAATTTACGTGAAATGGCTCACTTTATCCTCGTAAAGTGTTTTTAGTTGGATGATACGACCACTTTATTTACTACTGCTGCAGAACTTGTAGCTCTTGTATCAATGAAGAGTCTCACAAAATTCTCTAGGTAGTCTCACGGAACATTAGAGAGACATTCATTCAGGAATTACATGTGGAATTGGAAACTCCCCTACTTTAACTCCATAATGTTGAATTCCCCATTTTATGTTTGTCACTTGGTTCTCAAAGGCCAAAAAAATGTGGGAAACCTCTGTGTTTGGGCTACTCCATTCCAACTTGGGCTCTCTGACATTTCTATGTTTTCGACTTCTCCACCAGCTAGGACATAGCTGGTTTAGTCTACCCGGCAGTGGAGTTAACCACTCTGAAATCTGTGACTTATATCTGCAAAATTCACTGCAACATTGTTGGGGAGGGTCCTAATTTCCTTTCATCATTTTCTCCAGTCATTGGTTACTCTTCCCCTCTTGTCACCCACCAAAGCCATTTTCTGTTGTTTCTATTTTCTCTCATGTAACACAGTCACCTTGCACTGATGGGCAGATATGTTTTCAAACAGGGCCTCTCACAGTGCTGTGGAAGGTACGATGGTTATTCTGTTTAACCTGGACCATTGCCTTGTATGCACACTATTCCCGGAGCATAGGAATTTAAAACCTTCTGCGTGCCTCTGAAATAAAATGCACTGCTTAACCTATATATTCACAAGTCTGATATTGAAAGTGTAATCAACCTCAAAACAAGGTTATTTTTTGCAATTACAGCTTTACATTTATAATTGTATATTCATTGCAAACTATAGCTATAAAGATATCACAAAGAGAGAGAACTGATACTACCTAAAATAGCCTGTATTAAGATACGGGTTTGGCTGCCTTAAAAAGTGATTCCAAAAGAAACTGGCTTAAGAATAAACATTTTGATGAAGTCAGAAGTGTTGCAAGGGAGAACTGAAGGCACCCTGTCCAGATCAACTCCCCAGTTTAACTACCTTAAAAGAAATACTTTTAAAAAAAATCCATGACCTCTGCATCAACACCAGCACACTGGCCTGTTACCCCCCTGCCCCCAAAATATGGTCTTGGTAACCAGTCAAGAAAGGTACAACAGTTTGATGGCACTGGGGATTCTTGCTATTTCTGTGTTAGTGTTTCACTATTGCCCAAGTTTGCTCCCATATATAACCGAAACAGGTCTGTAGGTCAGTATGATGCAAAGAAGAAAGGAGAGGATACAGTCCTTCCCTCTAGGAGCATATCCTAGGAGTTGCCCATATCATTTCTTTCACATTTCATGGATAAGAACCTACTCCCATGGGGACACCTAAATTCAAAAAAAGCTATGCAACTAATTCTTTAGATAGATTAACCTATGCTCAGCTAAACTTCTATTACTATAGAAAAAGCAGACATCAGATATTGGCAGAATAACTATTAGCCGCAGCCACAGACGAAATGAACATATTTTGCATCACATACTGTGAGGTTTTCTCTCCTTTGCATTTCACTCTTTCCCCTATCTACGCTGCCCCTTATACGTTCATCTGAGGCCCAACTTTCATCTCCTTTCTGAAACATTATCTGGTAGAGATAGTCATATTTACCAAGCGTGAAATCTATTTGTATTTCCCAGCCATCATCTCACAGTACATTGGGGATGGGAATGGCTAGAGGGTGGTGGGAAGACTGACTAGTTCTGACTGATGGGCTGTGAGCTGAAGTAATGTGGGCCTCCCTGCCCATTCCCCTATCAAGGTCAATGTGGAGATTTGTGTTCCAGATGAGGGGACTAAGAGAGGATAGAGGCTTCTTTGGTCAGGATTCCTGAATGGCAAACCAACTTTGAGTTTGATGTTGTTTATTGCCTCAATAGCCAAGTCACTCTTTAGTCCTTCCAGTTGGATTTGATTGTTCTTTCCTTTGGATACATATATGGGCTTTGTACTTATCACATTATACTTCTTTTTGTCTGAGTGTTTCTGGTTTCTTGAGAAAATTGGTCAGTTCCAATGATGTCTGGAAAACAGGAGAGCTCAATAAAAAGGTGATTGTTTAGACAGTGTTTTAAAGCTGAAAGTGGAAGCAAGAAGCAAGGGGTTATCAGAGAAGATGAGATTTAGACTGAAAATAGGAGAATTTTATGTAGCAAAGGTATGTCATGATGTAATAATTTAGATACCTACACTTAACTAGAAGATAACATTCCTGTTCATTGGCCTCTGCTTTCTTGAAAACTGGTAGACAAGATTACATTTATACTCTTTCTGATGGATAAAGTACCTACTTAAACAATCTTTTTAATGTTTATTTATTTTTGAGAGAGAAAGACAGAGTACAAGCAGAGGAGGTGCAGAGAGAGAGGGAGACACAGAATCTGAAGCAGGCTCCAGGCTCCGAGCTGTCAGCACAGAGTCCAACATGGGGCTGGAACTTATGGATAGTGAGATCATGCCCTGAGCCGAAGTCGGACGCTCAACAGACTGAGCCACCCATATATGGGCCCCTAAAATACCTACTTTTTAATGCAGCATTTTAAATAAATTTTTAAATTGCTTTTGTGTTGAAGGATTACAGTAAAAATTATCCACCTGTTTTAGTGGTATAAGGGCTTACATATTCTAAAATGATAGAGTTATTCTTTCTAATCAGGAAACCAGACCACATGATACAATACTCCAAATAAAAATACTGCACTTTGTATACTGTTGTGCCGGCTATCACCATGATTTGGTGATTTAGGGATTATCATTATCCTCATTTCATATATCAGAAAACAGATTGGATTTTAATGCTGTGGACTAGATGTCTAGATTATCATGGAGCCATTCAATAATTTATGCAATTACTTCATGCAATAATACAAAAATTTATAATAATATAAATTTCAACATTTGAGGTATTCTTTTCAATTTACCCTGACTACTCAATATATTTCATTCATTTACTTTTTTATCAATAATAAAAATTAAATTTCTCTACTTTGATTTACAATTTGTACTTGAAATATGAACTACTTTATGAAAAGATCAACATATACCATGAAAAGTATAGAACCGTTGTCTGAAGGGTTATGCTTAAATTGTTTATCACATTGAAATACTCAGGGATAGCCAAGGGAGGAAAGAAGTAACCCCAGAAGTTAAAACGATCTTTCTTACAGACATTTAAAAAGAACGAAGACCTGTAGATTATATCAAAACTTGTCTGAGTTTATCCACTCCCCACATGCAAGTGGGTTTTATAACTTGTATTTACTAAGATGATATAGTAGGAAACCCACAGTTTAACTTGATGTTTTATCAGCAACACACAGTTGTTTAAGGCTAAAATTAAATAAAAGAACTTGGAGCTGCTTTTCAAGTCAGAGTGGAAGAAAACATTTTAAGAAACTGAGATGTAATTATTTAAACATAAACCTGGCAAAAGAGAGAGAGAGAGAGAAGTCAGTCATTTCATCTGGTTTCTTTTTCATATGACATGAGGACTGGCTTTCATCATTATTTATACCTATCCTTTTTATTCCATGAACGTATTAAAAGGCATTAAAAATTGTAGCATATCCTCAGAAAGAGAAAAGGGAGAATGTTCCACTCAGTATAAGATTTATGCTTGCTGAAGGCAGCAAGAATTGCTGTGAATATTTTAGAGAAGAACTTGGATCCTGGATACAAAAGTTCAAGTAACCACTTAGAATTTCTCATTGAGAACTACCGTATGCAAACACATGAGCTGTGGATTGATTCTTACTTAATTACCAGACCACCAACTTTGCCAGTGCCATTAGCTGCAATACAATCTGGGACAATGTGAGAAACCATCATTTTTCCTTCTGATCTCTCTGGTATGTTTCAGACCATCTATGGAAGCTCAGAAGTAGTACATATAATTTCACAGTTATGTGTCAGGTTGATGGAAAAAGTGGGCATGCTACAATGCTTTCAGAGTTACAATTCAAGTGAGAAACCCAACTGCATATTAAATTCATGGATGAACAATGGAAACTTGAAAGCCATAATTTGAAGTTTTATTTCTGTAGGTATGGGCATATGACACCAAATTATTAAATCTAGCACAATATAAAAGTGAACACATGAGAGATTTACATAGAGAAGAGAGAATTGTGAAGTTTGGGAATGTGAAAAACTGTGCAATACTTTCATAATAGCATACTTTAATATAAAATAAGCTGAACAATAGTTTTCAAATACAACTCCCTCCTGATTCATATGGTAACTTACCCATGTTGTAGCCCTCATATAAATGTGCAAGAAAGTACTGAAATGCAAAAACAATGTGAAGTACCACATAGATGCTTGCTTTGGTTGCTTATGCATACGGAAAGCTAGTAATCCCACACAAAAAATACCTTTAGCATACAAAATTTTCTGGATAAAAGGGGTGGTGATGGATTTTCATAAGTAATACTCTGTCCAGAAGTTTTTTCTTTGTGCTTCAAACTAGGGAAGTTTATAAATCATTTCCCTTATAATGTCAGCAGTGAAGAGAGAGAGTATGTCATTGAAAAAAATATTTCTGCACTTTTATAAGATGGCATGGCAGGTATATTTGCTATAGCAAATTAAAAAAATCTACTTAAGAAATATAGCTGACAAAGAGTTTGTTTATTCTTTTTAATTTTTTAAACATTTATTTATTTTTGAGACAGAAAGACACAGAGCATGAACAGGGGAGGGGCAGAGAGAGAGGGAGACACAGAATCCGAAGCAAGGTCAAGGCTCCGAGCTGTCAGCACAGAGCCCAACTCGTGGCTTGAACACACGTACCGCGAGATCATGACCTGAGCAGAAGTTGGACGCTTAACCGACTGAGTCACCCAGGCGCCCCAGACAAAGAATTTAAAGCATAGATCGTGGGTCAGAAGACTTAATATTGTTAAGATGGTGATATTTACCAAACTGATCTATAGATTCAGTGCACTCCCTATTAAAATCTCAGCTGACTTTTGTAGAAGTTGACAAGCTGACTCCAAAATTCATATGGAATTGTAAGAGATCCAGACTAGCTGAAACGATCCAGGAAAAGAAGAAAGTATGTGGACCCAAATTTCCCATTCAAAACTCACTACAAGGCAATTGTAATCAAGACAGGGTAGTGCTACACAAAGATAGATAGATAAATCACTACAATAAAATTGAGGGTTTAGAAATAAGCCCATGTATCTACAGTCAAATGATTTTTGACAAGGGTGACAAGATCATTTAATGGGGGAAAAATAATCTTTTCCACAAATGGTACTGGGACAATGGTATGTCCACATGTAAAAGAATGAAGTTGGATCCTTACCTCATACCATATAAAAAATAACTAAAAATAAATTTAAAAATCTACATGGAAGAGCTAAAACTGTAACACTTTTGAGAAGAATATATAGGGGTAAATCCTCAAAACCTTGGATTTGGCAAAAGATTCTTAGATAAGACACCAAAAGCATTAATAACCAAAAAAAAAAAAAAAGTAAGTTGAGCTTATTCAAAATTAAAATCTCTGTGCTGATTCAAAGCACACAATCAAGAAAGCAAAAACATATCCCACAGCCTGGGGGAAATATTTGCAAATCATATTTGATAAGAAGTTTTTCTAAACTATATGAGGAACACTTAAAATTCAATAATAAAAGGATAAAACGCCCAATTAAAAAGTGGACAGAGGGGGAGCCTGGGTGGCTTAGCAGTTAAGCATCTGATTCTTGATTGTGGCTCAGTTCATGATCTCCTGGTTTGCAGGATTGAGCCCTGTGTAGGGCTCTGTGCTGGACATAGAGCCTGCTTAAGATTCTCTTTCTCTCTCTCCTCTGCTCCTCCCCTGCTCATACTCTCTTTCAAAAACAAAAACAAAAAAAAATGGGAGAAGACTTCAATAGATACATCCCCAAGGAAAAACTAAATATGGCCAATAAACATGTGAAGAAAGTCTAAGCATGATTAGCAAGCAAGGAAATGCAATTCAAAAGCACAATGAGAAATCACGTCACAAGTACCAGGACAACTATCATCAAAATGTCAGATAAGTGCTGCTGAGAATATGGAAATGTCAGAGCCCTCACGCTCTGTTGATGGGACTGTAAAATGGTGCGGCTGCTTTGGCAGTTCCTCAAACAATCAAACATAGAGTTAGCATATGACTCAACAATTCTACTCCTAGATATATATCCAAGAGAAATGGAAATATATACCCACACTAAAAGTTGTATACAGATGTTTATAGTAGCATTATGCAGAATAGCCAAAAGGTAGATACACGCAAATTCATCAACAAATGAATGCATAAATAAAATGCAATATATACAATGGACTACTTTTTAGCCATAGAAAAGAGATGAAGTATTGATACATATGCCAACTTAGATGAACCTTGGAAACATTACCCTAAGTGAAAGATGCCAGTCACAAAAGTCTACATATTACATGAGTCTGTTTACATAGAAGTCCAGAATAAAAAAAATCAATAGGGACAGAAAGTAGATGAGTGGTTGTTTAGGACTGGAGGTGGGGGCAAAAGAGGAGGGAGTGGAGAGGTGGTAATGGCTAAAGGTTACAGGGTTTATTTACACGTGATAGAAAATGTTCTAAAATTGGAGTGAGGGTTACATATGTCTGTGAATATACTAAAATCCATTGATTTGTATACTTTAAATGGTATAATTTTAGCAAGTGAATTATATCTTAATAAAACTGCTTTTTAAATAGAAACATTGGTAGTTTTGTTAATTCATGCTATACATTTAACTCTAAGGCTAAACAGCAACTATGCAGAGACATATAATATGAATTCTGGGGAAAAAACATATATGGTAATGTGTCAAATTACAGAACTGAATATTCAGCTTCTATTATAC
Organism: Prionailurus bengalensis; assembly: GCF_016509475.1. Lineage (NCBI taxonomy): Eukaryota > Metazoa > Chordata > Mammalia > Carnivora > Felidae > Prionailurus > Prionailurus bengalensis. The sequence continues at coordinate 79,324,576 of NC_057355.1, forward strand.
TGAAGCAAATTATTTGCCAATATTAAATAAATGAGGTAGGAAGAATAGAAGCCAAGGGTTGGTTTCTATTGTAAAAAGTAATTATAAACTGGAGGCTATCATGAACCCTTATTTACTACCATTGAAATTCAAGAGAGCTATCAGAGATGGCCTCTGAAACAATACATTCAGAAATAAATTCTCCAGAGAAGAAACAGAGAAAGAAATAAGAGAGAGAGAGAGAGAGAGAGAGAGAGAGAGAGACAGAGAGAGAGAGAGAGAGAGAGAGAGAGAGAGAGGGAGACCAGAGATTGCATCCATAATGAAAAGAAAGAAAAGGTAGCTGAGGTATATGTGCTATGTAATCACTGAGATTTTATATTCAAGAGGGTATGGTTGTAAACAAAGCAGACCAGAAGATCAAGAACACTGCTGTAACTGAGGAGCATAAATGGGAAAATCAAAGCATTCCAATGTACTGTACATATAAGCTTGAAAATAGATACAGTCAACACTATCAGCTTTAAGGCAGTAAAAGTCTGCTGGTGCCTAAAAAATTTTGTTATTTGGTCAAAGGCACACAGAGGAAAGACTGAGGCACTTCCAGGAAGGGTGGTGGGTGTTTTAGGGAAGATTCTAGTCCCATTAAAAAATATGGCTTCATTACTAGGATGTAGGTGGGCCTATATTTACAAGACTGTGTTTCTCAGAAGTAGGATTTAAAGCTCTTTATGAGTAAAACAGAGAAAACTGAAATGTTATATTTTTGGTAACAATCCAAATTTATACTAGAAAATGGTTTTATCTAGAGTGATACAAAGACTAATGGAAACACAAAAGCGGCTTATAGTTTTCACTATAGAACCAATGTCAACGTGGATACATAATAAAAAGAGAATTTGGTGGAAGTTATACTCAGAGTAAATAGAGGTAAAATGACCATGAGATGTAGCATAAAGTAGTATAAGGAGGAGTAATGTAGAAAGATAGGCCAATACAAGACGTTAGAAATCTTGTCCCACTGTAATTTATGTGTATAGATTTTCTTTTTTCTTTCTTTTTTTTTTAAATGTTTATTTGAGAGATAGCGTGCTTGTGCATGGGTGGAGGAGGGGCAGAGAGAGAGGAAGAGAGAAAATCCTAAGCAGGCTCTGCACTGTCAGTGCAGCGCCCAATGCAGGGCTTGATCTCACGAACTGTGTTGATCTCACCAACCTCGAGATTGTGACCTGAGTCAAGACTAAAAGTGGGAAACTTGTGACTGAGCCACGCAGGTGCCTCGAAGTGTATAGATTTTCTTAAGAGTTCAGCCCTAATTTAATCCTAATTTACATTGAATCTGGGTAAATGCTTACTAATTATAAACTGAATGAATGAATTTCAATTACCACACTAGAAACATACTATTTATCAGAATTCCTTCTTTCCACAGTATTCCTCATTCCTTATCTTCCCTCTCTCCAGCAGAGTGTAATAGAAGGTGTGCTTGCTTTGCATCAGAGAGGCCTGGGTTTAAATTTCAACCCTCTGACTTACTAGCTCTGTGATCTTAATGCTCTCAGTAAGGAACTCTTTTAGCATGGTCATTTGCTTACCTTCTCTCTCTGCAGAGGTGGAGATGAGACAAGGATCAAGGACAAAAAGATGTGGGAAAGATGACTGGTTGGACGGAATTAAAGGGAGAAGGAAGGTATGACTATAGGTTAACTAAGAGTTCGGTTGCTTGTAGGGGCCTAGCTAATTCAAATCTTCAGCAGTGGTTTAGGCTGACTCTGTATGCCCATGACTCCTCATTCTGGGAGTAAACTCAAGCCTTCCTTTCCTCCCCTCTCTTCACAGGAGCTCCATGGCCTTTGCTGGATTGTTCTTTCTTCCTTTCATCCTAGACTCTTCTGGTTCACCCTGATAAGTACTGTAACATCCTAGGCCACTGTCTTAATGATGAAAAAGCAAAAGGCTATCCCCTCCCCACTACTGTTTTGTGGGCATAACTTAAAAGTGGATGTCTTGACAATACATGTGCCTTTGCTCCCTGTCTTTGTAACTGATTCCACAATTTCAGATTAGGGTGGCAGCAGGGTGGTGGGGGAACAGGACAACTATTTTGCTGCTGATGGGGACTTCGTTGGTATTGCATTATCGTACCTTTTAGAGGCTACACTACTCTGAATCTTTCCAGGAGAATACAACATAGCTGATCTTTCCATCACAGGATAACCAGAAATACACAAATGCCAAACTTGATTGTATTTATGAAAACTTCTGTTCATTCCTCTCCAGGTCAGAGACCATATGAAAATGGGAAGCACTAAAACCCACTTTGAATATGAACAGGTACCTGTGAAAGACCTGTGAATTATTTCTCCAATTTCTCTAATCAAAACATTGTTTGATAAGAGCTAGTTGATAGTCAAGTAGCCTTTTAAACGATATTACTTAAATCAAGAAAGGTGACTTGGAAAGCCCGTATTATAACACTGTCGAGGTGATTAATATTATTATGTATGCTCTATCAAAATTCACTTCTGCAACAAAGGGCTGTTTGTGTAATATCTCTTTTCATTTTCAACAAAGTGCTTTAACAAAGAAACAGCAGAATTCCAGCCTCAAGACATTGTTGCATGGTGTGTTTTTTTTGTTTGTTTGAGCTTTCAGTTTCCATTATTAAAAAAAAAAAGATTTAGCAGATGGTATAATCCCAATATAATACATAATAATCTAAAAAAACTTTCTTGAGATTAAGTCTTTTCTAAGTAATAAAAGGAAAATGAATTATTCTTGTATCAATGACAAAGCAAAATTATGAAGACAATCGTGCAAGACCTGAAATTAGACCAAAATTACATCTGTTAATGTGATTCCATTAAGAGATGTATGTGTTTATACAATATAATTCAATTAATTTTTAAAAACTTTAACAGATTTATTTTCATTTCTATTTAGGGTTGCCAGATTACATACAGAGGCCCACTTAAATCAGAATCTCAGATAAAAGCAATTTTTGGCCTAAGTATACCGTATGGCCAATATGTGGCCTGCATTGTGTGGGCTATCCTAATACTAAAAAAGTCATTGTTTATCTCACATTCAAATAATTGTGTGTCCTGTATTTTATCTGGAAGATAGTTGGTCTAGAAGCCTTCTTCTCTCCTTTACTCCAACCTATGAATAAAAAACAAATCCTAAAATAAAGTATCTGTTTTAATTTAAATTGGTGCTTGTCTCTTCACTAAACATCATGTACATATTTCTGCTTTTAGGTGTATATCCATTTTCTTCTTTCCTTCGTGTTCTGCCTTCTTCCCTCTTTCCCTTCCTCCCTCCTCCTCTTTCCCTTCTATCATTTCTCTTACTGATAACGATTTCATTTTTAACTCCACTCTTGAAAACTACCCTTCTTTCACACATATTTAGTTTCTGACACACTTTCTCTATAGGTTTTCCCCCTGGATCGTTCTTATGAATTAATTAATTGCTAAGAAATCGTTGATACTATTAAACTTTATCATATATTTCATTTTAGGAAGCAACTTACTAGAAAATGTAAAGAAAATAAAGTATTTTCTTGAATTAAAAAAAACAACATTTAAGACCCTGCCTTAAGGAAGATAAAATTAGAGATAAAATATATCTAGTTTCTACCAACTTACAAAATGCTAATAACGTATACAAATATATGAGACAAAGGATAATCAATTTCCCTTTTATAAGAGAACATTTTATCTTGGGAAGGAGATGTATGTTTTAAACTGGGAGCTTGTATTGAACTCTTGTTCTCAAGCTAATTTCATGCAGTACAAAATAATATCTCTTGATATGCTCAAAGAGCAGCAAAGAGCAGCTCACAGTATTGAGACTTAGCATCCTTATATTTCCTTTGTTGCTTTTGCTTAGGTGATACCCCAATCCACCTTTAGTGTTTAAGAAATGTCTGGTCCAGGTGTTCTTTCTGCATACAGCTTCAGGTGTACCTTAGACCTCTAACTCCTTTTCTACCATATTTTAAATTTAAGGTGACATACACTTTGAACAACAGATCTATGAATTCAAGTAGCCTCTTTTCATTACCCTATCTACCCCATAAAGGGTAGGAAAGAGCAAAAATAGACCAAGAGAATAGATGCTGTGTACAATGAACCCAAGATGCTCCTAAATTGCTCAGAATTATAGGGCAGCACTCAGATTTGGACTGCAAGATTACTTTCCGTAGACCACCCATTTGACTTTGACTAGAGTGTTTCATTATCAATTTACCTATAGCTATCAATTATCTGTAATTAGGTATATATCCTAAGCAAGTTATAAATAAATGAACTTATCCATACTCACCATCAGTATTATTTTTAGCTGACATAGTATTGCAGTTTTAAAGGTTAAGATTTCCTTTTGATTGCAAGGGGGGTATTGTATGAGAAGCAGTTCAAATCTATTAGAGGCTTTTGTTAGAAGAGCAAAGACTCTTCAAGACCCCCATGTATATAAATATTATACAGTATGATAATGAGAAACATTGAGAATTATTTTAAAACTATTAAGAATTCAGAGGAATGTAGGGGCGCCTGGGTGGCTCAGTTGGTTAAGGGTCTGACTTTGGTTCAGGTCATGGTCTCACAGTTCATGAGTTCGAGCCCTGCAATGGGCTCTGTGTTGAAAGCACAGAGCCTGGAACCTGCTTCAGATTCTGTGTCTCCCTCTCTCTCTGCCCCTCCCCTGCTCACACTCTGTCTCTCTCTCTCAAAAATAAATAAATGTTAAAAAAAATAGTAAGAATTCAGAGGAATGCATACTATAAATTAAGAGATGGAAAAACATATCATACAATTTTAAGCAATTGTAGTGTTTAAAAACTGTTTATGCATTAGGATATTATTTTGACAGAATTCAATATTTAAGCCTCTGTTATCTGAATTTTCATCTAGACTCACACAACATAGGAAATTGATGGTTGTAGAGTACAATCATTGTGTTAAGCAATTTACATAGTTCTTCCTAATAACTCTGTGAAATAATTTTTTATAGCCATTCTATAAACAAAGAAATTAAGGGCAAGAGAACTCAGGTAACTTCTCTATGGTATCAGAGCTATTAAGCAGCAAAGCTGGATTTGAATTCAGATTGAAGATATGTTTTTTCTGCTACATAATGCAAATTCTGAATTTCACAAATGGAGCAGCATGAGGAAATATGGAATAAATAAGCAATTACCATGGCTATATTCAAAAATTTCTAAAGCTGTTTTGGAATTTTTCAGAAAAACCTGGATTTTTTGCACAATATCTAAAGGAGCTACCTGGTAACTCTTTTAGTATAGGCACTAAGTTAGAGAAAGAGAGGGAGAGATAAAAAGAGAAGGGAAGAGAAAGAAGATAAAGTAGAAATAGAAACGACACATAGGGGAAAATATCATTATTACTTTTTAAGATGATTTAATAAATATCAAGAATTATGGTGAAATGGAATATGAAAAACCTGATGACCTGTAGTTTTATGACTTAGATACTGAACTTTGCTAGTGTTATGCTAAAGAATAAGGGAAATATAGTAATTATTACTAGTTTCCTCCACCTGAGGGGTAGGCAGGGGCTGCAGCTAATCAGTTGGGAGAATCAGGAAGGTAGAAACATCCATGAGAAAGGCAAAGGGGGCTTCCTGAAAGTCTCATGTGATACTCATGCTAAAGGTCTGTGAATATCAGGAAATCTTTTCCCTGGCTGGGAGTGGGACTGTGTCTCTTACTCTGCAGGTGTCTGTTAGCATCTTTTTGTCAAATTCATCATCACCCACATGTGACAACTACACAGGGCCACAGAGGACAATGCCAAAGCCAATGAAGGAAAATAGTCAACGGTAGGTTCACCTGTTGGCTACCTCACTCGAGGTATGATCCTCTCACTACCGAATCAACAGACTTTCTTATTTCCCGTTCTTGCTGTATTAACATTTCGTATTCTTCCTAGAAAATCATTTCCCCCTGTTTCCATATACAATGCTGTCCTCATTCCTCATCTACCCCTTTAAATTCTTTTGCTTCATTTGCTACTCAAGGCTGTGAATGTCTTCTGAGAGTATATCATTGGCCCTTTGCTCTCTCTCTTTTTGTATGTACTTAATAAAATATTCAGTCTCATGGCTTTTATTCCTGTTCTGTGCTAAAACTAAATTCACATTTCCTTTCCTGACCCATCTTACAAGTCGACTTCCTCTCCACTATCCTGCTTTTACTTCCAAGTCTATGTGTCGAAAACCAAAATTAATATGTACTCCAATAAAAAATGCCAAGACACAAACAGAAATGCACAAAATGAAAAGAAAAATGACTAACAAGCATAAGATATTCAAAATCACTAGTTATCAAAGAAATGCAAATCAAAACAAAAAAGGCAAACCATTTACACCTATCAAGTTGTCAAATACTATTTAAAAATTATAATACAGAGTATTGGCAAGAGTGTAAGGAAATGGTCACTTTTACATTCTGTTGACAGAAAAGTAACTTGACAAAACTTTTCTGAAATGACATTTGGCAATATGTATCAAAGCCTTAAAATGATGCAGTAAATAGAACCCAGTAATTTCATTTCTCAGCATATATTTTAGGTTAAAAATATGTGATTGATATCATATATCTCATAACATTGTTTATATAAATGAAAATCAGAAATAATGTAATTATGCAACAGAGGGGATTGCTTAAGAATAATGGTATATCTACACAATAGAATATTATGCAGCCAAATAAATGCAGTTATGGAAGAAATGTGATGTGAGAAGATGTTCTTGATACATTGATGGTCATGGTATGTTCATGTTTAGTTTATATAAAATGGAAAATGTAGGCAATAGTACAGTGGATAGAATGTAACTCCATATTTGTAAAAACATATGTATATCTGTATGTTTATACATATGACTATATATATATGTAGAGAAAGATGGAGAAAGAAAAAGATTCAGGAGAATATATATCATAGAGTACAGTATAGTTGTATACTACGTACACGTAATTTATTTTAGTTTCTCTTTATTGTATTTTCCATTTATTTCCATGATGAGTATATGAGTGTGGTTTTATAGTAAGAAAATAATATTTTTAAAAAAACAATTCATTTCCCTTCCAAAATTCAGCCTTTTTCTGAATTTCTAGTGATGCCAATAGCATCATCATTCTTGCTCATCCATAATCAAAACCATTTTATATTCATCTCCCTGACACATATATACTTTTATCCAAATATCAAGTTTTGTGAATTTGTTTCTATTCTGCACCCCACTGAGAGATTCATCTTTAAATATTTTTTTTCAAATCAATTTCTATGCTGAAAACCTGTCCCATGCAGAAGGGAGAAGTTTTGGGGTTCTGATTTGAATGTAGTTAGACAGTAGAGGCATGTTCAGTTTGTGAAAATTTATCCACTTCTATACCTATGATTTGTACTGTATTGAGTGTATGTTATACTTTGATAAAAAGCGAACAAGCAAATCAAAACAAAAATCTGCATGTTACCTACAAGGTAAATTCCAAAATCCTTAGCTTAATATTGAATCCTTCTATAATCTGATCTCAATCCTCCTTAACCAGGATCATCTCCAATATACCTCATCATAAAACCTGCTAATAGCATTGACTATGCGGTTCTTAAGCACTTTATATCAATTGTCTCATTTGATTATCCTAGTCCTCTGGAGTATGTACCAGTATTATCCCCATTAAACTAATGAAGATATGGAGACTGAGTAAGAGTAAGTTACTTGTAGTTGTGGAAATTTACTAGCTTTGTCCACTTAGTATGCATTGCGTTATTTTCTGGTAATAGCTCCCAGTTTCATAACCTAGAAGATCTGTCATTCAAGGTGATTTGCTCTCTTCAGCCAAAGAATAGAGTGAGACTTTTCAGATACTCTTACTGGATACAAATTTCAAGAGCAATAATAAATAGGGTGACTATGGCAGCATATTGTGAGAATGCATATTAGTTTCTGCTACAAACCCACCAGAGACTCCGGGTTCCTGCCATTGGAGCAAGATTCCATTTAAGTCCCTTAGTTACCCCATATCCAGGGATAAATTAGTTCCTTCCCTTCTCTTCTCTTCCCTTTCAACCTCCCTCTCCACCCTCTTTCTCTTTCTTTTGCATAAATCAACCAAAGTATGTTTCTATTGCCTACAATCCAAGGAATTGAATGTGACACTTGCTCTAGAGTATTCACCAGAACATGTGTTAAGTGCTGAAATTTGAACTTAAGTCTAGATAACTCCAAAGTTTGTTTTCTTAACCATTATATTTTATACTGTGACTGCAGTGCTCAAGTGTACCTCTGGTTATTACTGCCTGAATGGATACGTATTCAATGTTATCCAATTTTGCACAAGCTACTTTCTCTACTAAGATAGGCTTTCTTGGGGAGCCTGGGTGGCTTGGTCGGTTAAGCGTCCGACTTAGGATCAGGTCATGATCTCACGGTCCCGCGTCGGGCTCTGTGCTGACAGCTCAGAGCCTGGAGCCTGTTTCAGATTCTGTGTCTCCCTCTCTCTCTGCTCCTCCCCTGTTCATGCTCTGTCTCTCTCTGTCTCAAAAATAAATAAACGTTAAAAAAAATTTTAAGAAAACTAAGATAGGCTTTCTTTGCTTTCCTTTTCCTCCCAGTTCTACTGAAATCCTTCCACTGACCATCAGAGTACCCACTTCCTCTAAAATATTGATTAAATTCTTTAAACCATAGAGACACTCTCCTCATGACAATTATTATTTACTGGTGTAATTTGAGACAGAAGGATCAAAGCCAAGAATAACTCTTTAGCTTGAAAAACCACCATTGGTTCCCTATGACTTGCAAGATAAAATCTAAACCTCAGAACTTCACATGCAAAGCATTTTTCAGTCTGGTCCAAATCTACCTCCCTAGTTACATCTATGCTACTTACTCCCTTCCTCCTTCTTCTCAGCCTTCAAGGGCTTCCTCTCCAGCTACACAAATCAGCCTCTTCTCATAATCAGGTGTAAATCTGTTAGCCTTTTACACATAATGCCCTAACAAACTTTATTGTAAAGCTTCCTTGTGACAAATCTTTTTTACATTTTCTTGTATCCTCCTCCTCCTTGTAGCTAAAGTGGTATTTATTTATTTATTAGATTTATTTATTGAAATAAATAAATAAATAAATAAATCTGAGTGAATTAACATACAGTGTAGTATTGGTTTCAGGAGTAGAACCCAGTGATTTATCACATATAACATCCATTGCTCTTCTCAACAAGTGCCCTTCTTAATGCCCATCACCCATTTAGCCCATCCCCCCATCTTTCCTCCCCAATGTTGATAGCAGTACTATCAACAATAACCAAATTATGAAATGTCCATTCACTGATGAATGGATAAAGAAGATGTGATATCTATAGATATAGATATAGATATAGATTAGATATATATAACAGAATGCTACTCAGCAATCAAAAAGAATGAAATCTTGCCATTTGCAACAACATGGATGAACTAGAGTGTATTATGCTAAGCAAAATAAGTCAAGCCTAGAAAGACAAATATCTTCTGATTTTCCGCATATGCGGAATTTAAGAAACACAATAGATGAACATAGGGGAAGGGAAGGAAAAATAAGATAAATGCACTGTCTTGCATCCTTGCATTGAAATGCACTGTCTTGCATTGAAATATTTACTTTCATGTGTGGTGTAGAGCAAAACAGACACCATTCAGGCAGTGAAAAAACCAGATTAGTTAGCCGCTTCTGATCTGAAGGGTTTACATAACTTATTACTCTATTTTTATAGCTAGGAATTCTAATTAATTTATTAATTATGTGAAAGTGTATGGGGAGAATGGCTGTTAACATGATAAATCTGAGTTACCCTCAAAGGAGCACTTACTCATTCTATAGAGAAATCATACTATATCATTGTTTAAATCCACAAATAAATATTATAACAGAAACAGTGAAAAAAAATTCACATTTTTTGACATTTTATTAAAACAATGCCGAGGCTTATGTCATCATTACTGATATTTTGCCTCAAGGCTTTTGGCTCTTTGAACACAACATCATGTTGTACAAAATACAATGGAATATTTTCCTATAGGTTAGAAGGAGTATGGTGTAAACTGCTGGAAATAAGTTATCTGAGAATAAATATATTAGGAGATACAGAATGCCTTTTGTATGCTTATAAAGAAAGAAGACATCAGATGCCTAGAACTTGATGTTAACAGTTTATATAGTAAATGCAACACCTCAACTTGTCCTTGAAGCACAATGACTTTTAACAGAAGACTTAAGCAGTCAGTCATAGCTTCTTTTCTCTACTTTAAGAGAAGGTGGAACACATTTGCTGCTTTCTTACTTTGGTACTGATTCAAATAAATATTGGTGTATTTTGGGTTTCTAGATTTTTGGGGCATGGGGGTTGAGCATGGGACTTCTTTGCAACCGTGTCCCCAGATGTTAGGACTTTTTCCACTGTGCATAGAAATATGAATATATTTATATATCAGAGTGACACTTCTACAGGAAGCCTAGAGACCTATCTGTTTACTACATGTCACTGAAGTTGAAGTGCAAGTGTGGGTAAATTTCACTGCTTGTTTAGGCTTTAGGAATATAATTACTCAGTGTTAGACAATAAGAAATGGAAAACACTTAAGTGGCTTTCTTATACCTGGATCTGTTGATTTTGTTTTGTCAATGAGGGCTTTCATTAAGAGCCACTGAAGGTTAGTCTCTCTCAATTGATGTAGTGGTAACAATTTACTCTCTCCTGCCATAGTAAAGATAGAACCTGTCCTTCAATCTGTTTGTGGTAGAGATTTTTTTTTTAAGTATAAACATTGAATTCCTCTGCTTATTTGGAGATGGAAGGTCATTAACAGGGCACTTGAGCAGATTGGAATTACAGTCAATTGAGACGCTGAAACATCCTAAATGGCCTAATGCAGCAACTAAGTGCTTCTTAAATTCCAAAACTTTTACTTGAGCACAGCAATCATGAGTTTCCACTGCCTTTAGTAAATACTGTTTTTTATAGTTTTGTGTGAGAAAGCAACACAAATTTAAATTACTGAGTTCAGATTTTTTTGCTTACCCATATTCATTCGTCAAGATGTAAATGTGAAATTTGATTCTAACTTAATTATATGGTTAAATCTTGAAATTAATAGAAAAGTTAGTAAAAAGTAATTTAGTGGTACAGCTAATGTCACTGCAATTTACTTGAACTGTTTGAGATTTTATATTAAGTTTGTACTGTTTTAGCCATACATATGGAGAATATGTATATATGTATGTGTATTTCTTTTCTAGCTTATAATCTCTTAAATGTTGGTTTAACTCCTAGAAAAAGGAAACTCATTTCCAGCACACAAAGATAAAAAGATTTTTGTGGTTCAAGGTAGAGAATGGACTACAGAATATAAAGAAAGAAAACCCAACATAATACACTCAAACATTAATAGGTTACAGATATCAGATTTATAATTCCAGTGAGCAAACACTAGGAAACGTGCTACAGAAATCCCAAAGAGCCACTGATGGAAGAATATGAGCCCCAGAGGACAAATAAAAGAGCCATTTTTGAGTTAACAAGGACATCAGTTCCCCCATTTTTTTCTTTAAATGTTCTACTTAATTTTTCTTCTATTTTTTTAAATTTTTTTGATGTTCTACAAATACGTTTTATGCATTTTTCTCTTCGTTGCACCTTTGATCTTCATGCCATAAAAGACAAAGACAATTAAAGGGAGGGAGCCAAGAAAGCATTGTGGAAGTGTCAGCAGCAATCATGTTTATCTGAGGCCAGACAAAATACAGCATATGAAAATGATGCATATCTAAAGTTCTGCCATAAATAACTCTAGTAGATATAACAATGAATTACTAAGAAGAGTTGGATCTTAGTCCTGGTATCATCACTCACCAACAGTAAGATCAAGGTCATTTGACTTTTCTTGCCTTGGCGTTCCACATCTGCTAAATGGAAGGATCTCATTAGATGACCTGTGAGGTTATATACAACTCTAAAATCTATGATGTTAGGTGAACTTAAAAATTGCTGAAATTATTTCTTTGTCACTTATTCAACAAATTCAAGTTGCTAATGAAAATAAGTTAATAGGATTTTTGATAATTACTACCGTATGAATTCGAGCATGCAGTCTGTTAACAACAATGATGGAATAAGTGAGACAGGGAGAAGGGTAGGTTGTGAGGAAGGCATATTTAGTCTTACAACACAAACTCAAAAACTGAAATGATATACAGTGATAGGCACTGTATTGATAATAGTTCAGCGCTGTGAGTTCTTGAAAGGCTGAACTTTTGGAGATGGAAACTGTGAGCTAGGAAATAGGATGCCAGTGGTACAGGTGTAGACATCTTTCTGAGATCAGAGTTAAATGGGAGGCAGGAAATGAGGTGGCAATTAAGTAATCGACTGCTGTCAAGATTAGATTTTTTTCAAGACAGTCTAGGTCAAGGTCAAAGGTAATGGCAGGGTTGAACAAAATAAGAATCAGATATTTTTTTCCATTTCCTAGATAAATATATCTGAAAAACTTCTGTAGATTTTATTCTGGGGCAGCAATGCATATTTTGTAAACACAAATTTTCAAGCCTCATACTAGTAAATAATATGTTTGAGACTCACTTGTGCATACCTGGCATGGCCCCAGAATAGTACTGAGAAAACAACACCTCTTTTATCATGCTTGGGTACAAAGTCTACCAAATAATAATACGCATTTTTTGAAATGACTAAATATATACTTACATAGAAGACTATTCAAAGCCATTATAGAGTAGTAAGCAAATAATAAATGTTCAAAAGTCCATAACTACACATTCATGTAATATACAGCTGTCACCTTCAATAGATTAAATAATGTAACTTCTCAACCATGGTTCTTTAACCAGTATCTGTAACAGCTTAAATAGATAACTTTTAAACCTAATCTTGAATATGTAGAGGAAAAAGGTATTTACCTTTCTTATGTAGAAGTTGTTGCAATTACTATTTAACTGTTTGTTGCAACAACATTTAACTGTTGTTTGCAAAACATTTTGATTTTGAATGCTATTGTTGTAAAATGTTATTAACTTTTTTAATGTTTATTTATTTTTGAGAGAGAGAGAGAGAGAGAGAGAGCAGGGGAAGGGCAGAAAGAGAGGGAGACACAGAATCTGAAGCAGACTCCAGGCTCTGAACTGTCAGTGCAGAGCCAGATACGGGGCCCTAACTCAAGAACTGTGAGATCATGACCTGAGCAGAAGTTGGATGCTTAACCAACGGAGCCACCCAGATGCCCTGTAAAATATTACTTTATTGCATATAAAATATATAATAATGAAAATTGCTCATAAAATAAATTATTGAAGGACAAAGAAAGACCATCACTTTTAATGTGTTCATTGATAATCAGTAGGGATTTGCTTAAAACAAAATGTTTTTGCTGATGATGTGAACTTGACCCGCTCCCTACCAGTAGATATAAAACAGGAATTTACTTTCCCACGGAACTGTGGTTGTTATCTTCAATAATTCAAGAGGATATGTTTCCAGAAAATTTTTAATGGGTGATAAGGTACTTACTTAGATCTTAAAATATTTTATACTATATTTAAGAAATTCATTTTATCATTTCATTGTTGGGATTTGTGGATAACTCTATTCATATTTCATATTAGTAAGTCAACAGATCATGATAACTTTCTGTATTTTATCAGGTCTCCATTCTTGCTCCAGTAGACAGCTGAACATTTCTTAGCACTCTCTGAAGGTAAAATAATCATATTCACTGCATTACCTATCTGTAAGTCTGTGTAGCAAACAATGACAGGAAAAGGTTAAAAAGTTATGGGTTGTTTTCAATGCTTTCTTAAGCATTGTGTCATTTTGTTTTACTACTATTTCAGACAAAACCCTGGTTGTAGTCCTAGGTGGTGGCTTGGCAGTACATAGTTTATGCAAGTTGTAAACATTATAAAAAATCAGTCTTAGGGGCGCCTGGGTGGCGCAGTCGGTTAAGCGTCCAACTTCAGCCAGGTCACGATCTCGCGGTCCGGGAGTTCGAGCCCCGCGTCGGGCTCTGGGCTGATGGCTCAGAGCCTGGAGTCTGTTTCCGATTCTGTGTCTCCCTCTCTCTCTGCCCCTCCCCCGTTCATGCTCTGTCTCTCTCTGTCCCAAAAATAAATAAACGTTGAAAAAAAAATCAGTCTTAGCAGTAAAGCACATCCGCCTGATGCATCTCTGTCAGAGTAGTCCCTCCATCTTTCTATCTCTCTGCTACTTGGAGTTTGCCTAATTTAAACCTACCTGTAAAACACAGGAAATGTTGTTCCTTAAGTTAAAAATGCTTTTAATTTGTGATAATCATAAACCCTTCCCAACACCAATATCAGACTGCAAGAGACTTTGCTCCTATTTAGGGAGGAAATTAAAGCTTTGGTGAAAGATTCATCTCAACCACCCATTCATTCTCTGAACATCTGCTTTCTTTCTCCTACTCCCTTAGCCTCTTTCTTTCTAGTGGTGCCTTTGCTCAGTCTAAAAACTTTTCCAATTCTCTTGCACTAAAACTATTTTCTTTCATATATCTTTTGGCATTCACTATATTCTCTTTCCCTCCCACCCACACTTACTGAACAATTGGTTTCATCTCAGATGTCTATTACCTCATCCCACATTCATCCTTCAACTGCTTGCAACCTAACTTCTGTCCCCATCACTCTGAGAGACTATTTGTGCTGAGGTCACTGGGGATCAAACCCAATGTACAGTTCAATCTTTATCTTACCAGACAGTTCTTTTTCAGTGAATACTAATGATGACCTTCTCTCCTGAAACTTTTCTATTCCCTAATATTCCATGACACTATACTCACTTGGTTCTTCTTTTCCTGTCTCATTCATTTAGTTTGGCCCTTACGTAACTGCTATTAAACATTACATCCATGATGATGATTTCAAGCATACTCAACCTATGTGTAGATGATTTCCAAGTCTCTATCTCCAGCCTATATTTAATTTGTACTTTATTTAGGCTACATATTCTCAGTTGCAAACACCCCCTAGAGCGTCAAACTCAACAGACCTGAAAGGAAACTTACTTTCCGCCCCCCTCCCCCCTTAAAGGAGTTCATATCCTATATTTTCTGCCTAATTTGCCTGGATCAATTTCTGTTCCATCACTTAAGCTTGAAGCCTAGTTCTTGACTTCTTTCACTCTCTTTTTCTCTCCACATTTGAAACCTTAAAGTATTGTATTTCAGCAATTATAGATGTAGATTTCACATTTTAACATCTCTGAAATCAGGATACATCTCAACAAGCAACAATTAATGTATTGTTATAGTTTGATTAGCAGAGATTTTATTCCCTCTTAGTGGCACAAAGAGAAATGTTGTATACTATGGTTCAGCCATGGTGCCTTACATTAGATGAA